>NC_083321.1:90099490-90399490 GCF_963455315.2 Globicephala melas
AAAACAATGCCTAGAACATAGTAAGCACCCTAAAAGTATTTGCTATTTTATTGACTAGACAATAATTTGTTTAAGATTTTTGTACTTGTGTTATGAGTGAGTTTAGCTTGTAATCTTTCTTTCTCATAAATAACCTTGGTATTATGGTTTGGCTAAACTTATCAAACGAGTTGAGGAGTGTTTTTCTCTTTTTCTTTCCTCTGAGTTTGTGTAATATTATGATGATTGATTCCTTGAATATATGGTAGAACTCACTTGTGAAGCCATCTACTCTGAAGGTTTTGTGTGGGAAAATTTTTCAATTTAAGTATGTGTTGGTTTTAGGTCCGTTCAGGTTTTGTATGTGCTTTACATTTACTTAGGAATTTGTAAATCTAAATTTTTAAAATATTGGCATAAAGTTATTCATAGTATCTTGTTATCTTTTAAAGGTCTGTAGCATCTGCCATGAGGTTCTCTTTTTCATTGCTTATTTATGACCACATATGACATTATTTTTTATATGTTTGTTAGAATTACCCACCAATTACCCACCAGTTCATTCTTTCTTGCATCTCAGACCTTCCATCTGGGTTCACATTCCTTCTGTCTGAAAGATATTATTAGGATTTCCATTAGAGAGGACCTACTAGTGGCAAACTTTCTTTTTTTTTGAGTTTTCTTTTTAACATCTTTACTGGAGTATAATAGCTTTACAATGGTGTGTTAGTTTCTGCTTTATAACAAAGTGAATCAGTTATACATATACATATGTTCCCAGATCTTTTCCCTCTTGCATCTCCCTCCCTCCCACCCTCCCTATCCCACCGCTCTAGGTGGTCACAAAGCACGGAACTGATCTCCCTGTGCTATGCAGCTGCTTCCCACTAGCTATTTATTTTATGTTTGGTAGTGTATATATGTCCATGCCACTCTCTCACTTTGTCCCAGCTTACTCTTTCCCCTCCCCGTATCCTCAAGTCCATTCTCTAGTAGGTCTGCATCTTTATTCCCGTCTTGCCCCTAGGTTCTTCTGACCATTTTTTTTCTTTTTTTTTTTTAGATTTAGATATATTTATTTATATATATATATTTAGATATATATGTGTATATGGAATCAAACTTTCTTTTTTGTCTCAAAATATCTTTTTTTTTTTCAAATTCTTGAAAGATTTTTTTCTTGTTATAGAATTCTAATCTGACAGGGACTCTTTTCAGCCTATCAACAATATTGTTTTCCTGTCTTCTGGCTTCCCTTTTTTGCCCTGCAGCATCAGTTCTTAGTGTAACTGTCACTCTTTGAAGATAATCTGTGTTTTTTTCTCTGGATGTTTTCAACATCTTCTTATGGTCTTTGGTGTTCTGCAGTTACAGCAATAAAATGTCTAGCAGCAGGTTGCTTTTACATATCTTGCTTGGGAGTTACTGGACTTCTACATGCAGTTTTTCATAGAACTGTTACAAGGATTAAATGAGTTAATATTTGTAAAGTACGTAGAACAGTAGTTGCACAAAATAAGTGCTCCATAAATGTTACCTATGATTGTTTCTGTGTACTGATAGCTGTGCCTGTTATAAATTCATTGCTTCACAGCTCCATCCCACCCTTCTGTATTCCCACCCTTCTGTATTGCTTCACAGCTGCTTCACAGCTCCATCCCACCCTTCTGTATTTTGTGATGTGAGAGCTAGATTCTGCAAACACAGTTGTCCTTTGCCAACTGCCTCTTTGTTATGTTCTGCCAGCGGGGGATGCTGGAGAGACACACAAGGCTTGAGAAGGAGGAAGAGACTTGTTATTTCCTGGGGTTTATTTCCTGAGGTCTGGCTGTGGGCTTGTGATCCTGAGAGCAGTCTCTAGCAATGACTGTCTTCACTAAGCTAGAGGCCCAGTGCATATCTGATCCGTACAGTGGCATTTCTTGGATTCCTGAGCAGGACACCATCCATGCAGCAGCTGTGCTTTCTCATCAGAGCTGTGACTCTCAGTTCTACATCCTGTACTCTAAATTTCCAACTTTGTCCTTGGTTCCCTTCATTCCCAGTGGCTTTTTACATTTGCCACCTCTGTAACTCTAAGGTATACATTAGAGTTGTTTTCTACCCTCTTAGTAGTTAACCATTTTTAAACTTAGTTAATAATTCTTTATATTAAACTTATAAATTTTTCCAGTTCAAATTTCTGTCCTTGACTAGACTCTGATATAGTACTTTCATCAGTTCTGGAAAATTCTCTGTCTTTACCTCTTCAAATGTTACTCTGATTCATTGTATATCTCTTTTCCATCAGGGACTCTAATTTAACACGTTAGACCTTTTCACTTCATACTCTTTCTTTTTCATATTTTCCATTTCTCTTTCTCTCTCGTATACATTTTGGATAATATCTTTTAGCCTATCTTTCAATTTACAAATTCTCTCTTCAGTTATATCTTGGGGGTTTCCCTGGTGGCACAGTGATTAAGAATCCGCCTGCCAATGCAGAGGACACGGGTTTGAGCCCTGGTCCGGGAAGATCCCACATGCCGCAGAGCAACTAAGCCCGTGCACCACAACTACTGAAGCCCGTGTGCCTAGAGCCCATGCTCTGCAACAAGAGAAGCCACCACAATGAGAAGACTGCACACTGCAACGAAGAGTAGCTGCCCACTCGCCGAAACTAGAGAAAGCCTGCACACAGCAACAAAGACCCAATGCAGCCGAAAATAAATAAATTAAAAAAATTATATCTTGTTGGTTAAACTTCTCTACTGTTATATATATATATACACACACACATATATATAATAAAATGTATAAAAATATGATATATCTGTATCTACAATAATACTTTTAGTGCTTTTCAGAAAGAGGGTATGTCTTGAGAGCTAGTCAGACCTATTACTGGAAACTGATATGTCAATATGTAGAATCTTTTTTCTAAAAAAAATGTAAGCAATGTTTATGTTTTGGGTTTGTATAGTATATTCTAGGAAGAGAGTTGATCTAGCCTCTAGAGTCTAGGGTATGGTATTTTGGGAAAGAGTGTCCCACTACTTTGATTTTTTTGTGCACTAAATATTTTAGAACTATTTTCTCATGAGGTCATGACCTGAGATAATGAACCAAATACTTTATCAGCTGACCACATGCAAAGAGAAGCTACCAGTGGAGCAAGCTCCCTGATTAGATGGGAATGGCATATTTTCTTTCTTTCTTTCTTTTTGCCTTCCTTCCCACCCTTTCACTCTCCCTTCTTCTTCCCTTTCTCTTTCCTTCTTGATCTTTGTTTCTTCCTATATACGTGCACTCAAACATTCATAATTATAACAAACATTCATGTAAGAGTGGGTAGAGGGCCTTTATGAGGAAGCAGATTTCTATATATAGTGAAATCTGATTCTGACTATCAACCTTGGTGGCTTCTGAAAAGGGTGGGAAAAATGAATTATAAGGTGAAGGGGAAAGGGGTACAACAGTATCAAGGCCACATATAAGCTATAGAACCATTAGTTTTAAAGCTCCCTGGTAAATTGCCCATCAGTGGGCATAGGGTACATTTCCCAATGTAAGGATTCAATGTAAGGGAAGCTATGATTTAAATTTCTCAATACCTTGAACAGAGAACTTTGAATAGGAAAGATATTATTGAAGGAAACCAAAATATATCACCCTAAAATATACCACTTTGGCGTATTCATTATTTTGAATTAAAGGCACTTAAGAAACAGCAGGTACAGGACTTCCTTCGTGGCACAGTGGTTAAGAATCTGCCTGCCAATGCAGGGGACACATGTTTAAGCCTGTGGGTCTGGGAAGATCCCACATGCCGCGGAGCAACTAAGCCATGCTCTACAAATACTGAGCCTGCGCTCGAGAGCCATGAGCCACAACTACTGAGCCCTCATGCCACAACTACTGAAGCCCACACACCTAGAGCCCATGCTCCGTAACAAGAGAAGTCATCGCAATGAGAAGCCCACGCACCGCAACGAAGAGTAGCCCCAGCTCGCCGCAACTAGAGAAAGCCCGCACACAGCAAAAAAAACCCAACACAGCCATAAATAAAATAAATAAATTTATTTTTTAAAGAAACAGCAGGTACAAGGATACTCTGACCCTTCTTGCTCTTCCTGAAAGCAGGAGATAAAACTCCCATATGAAAGATACCCTCCCTATACCAGGAGGAAAGAAGACATCTCAATCACCAGAGACAGGGAATTTGGGGCTGAGAAATCTATGCAAACAAACTTTGTTGAACCAACCTTTACCATCTTAGTTACTTCTCTACCATTTAGTAGCCTACCCCAAACGGCTTTGTCTTGTCAATTCTTCACAAATTTATTATTTCTTTGTCTAAAAGTTCTAAAAGCTCCCTGCTCTGGTCACATCTTCAGGTCTTCATTCTCTTGTGAAGACACCCTTGTACATGTAAAAAAATTTATTAAATGTATATTCTTTTCTCCTGTTAACCTGTCTTATGTCCATTTAATTCTTAGGTCCAGAAAGAGACCCTAAGGGGATAGAGGAGAATTTTTTCCTCCCTTATTATCCCCATTTTACACACCAAACTGAGGCTTAAGAATCTCAGAAGTTAGTTTTTCTAACTGCCATTTTCATACAAACTGTTGGTAGCAAATCAGGATGGTAATTTCTGTCTTTTGGCTGAGTTCTGGATGCTTCCTGCTGTATTCCATCCCCAGGGCAGTCAGGAGAAGCAGGAAGTACCAGTGGTGCAGCAGCCCCTCAGAACCACTCCCAAAGACACCTTGTTTTGATTCTACATCCTTCAAGTCTGTGATTTGACTTTTGAAGATCCAGCAGTTGCAATAACCTGAGCCAATTTGTCTGTCCCATATCAGTTGCTGCAATGGGAGGTGAAAAGATCCTTTACTCCCCCCCCACCACCATGCAGACATAGTCAGCCAGCTGTGAGGAGATGAGTCAGAAGGTTCTCTAAGCTCAGGGGCCAGGGCCACCATATGGAATGGCCAGCATGGAGCCATGTGTATAGTGGATGCTCAAAAGAAGAAGCCAGTTTGCACAGAAGGGAGTGGGGGAGAGAGAGAGAAGAAGGAGAAGGAAAAGGAAAAGGAGAAGGAGAAGGAGAAGGAGGAGGAGGAGAAGAAGAAGAAGAAGAAGAAGAAGAAGAAGAAGAAGAAGAAGAAGAAGAAGAAGAAGAAGAAGAAGAAGAAGAAGGAGAAGGAGAAGGAGAAGGAGAAGGAGAAGGAGAAGGAGAAGGAGAAGGAGAAGGAGAAGGAGAAGGGGAAGGAGAAGAAGGAGAAGAAGGAGAAGAAGGAGAAGAAGGAGAAGGAGAAGAAGGAGAAGAAGGAGAAGGAGAAGGAGAAGGAGAAGGAGAAGAAGGAGAAGAAGGAGAAGAAGGAGAAGAAGGAGAAGAAGGAGAAGAAGGAGGAGGAGGAGGAGGAAGAAGAAGAAGAAGAAGGAGGAGGAGGAGGAGGAGGAGGAAAGAAGAGGAGGAGGAAGAAGATGATGAAGAAAATGAAGGGGAAGAAAGAGAGAGAGATTAGCTGCCTAATGATTTTTTTGGTCCATGAGACCCAGTTAGATACCCTGCAATTTATTTCCATTATAGTCTCCTATTAATAATTCCCTGAGCTTCTCTGTGTGAGTCTCTTTGCCTTGTAACCAAATGGGCTCTTACTAAGTCATCACCCATGGAATACCATGCATTTGCTGCAATTGCATTTGGTACAATATGACAACAGTCAACTAATCGCTCAGTGTTTTGAACACCTATTAGGTAGACCCCCCAGTGATGTGCAGTAGGAGTTATAAAGAGAACCGAGCCATGGTCCTTGATCTAAAGGAGGTGGTTTTTTAGTGCATCATACATGTAAAATTTAGTTTGGGAAGTAAAATTGACACAGACAAAACCAGAAACAAATACATGACACCACAAAATCAAGTGCTTGGCTAGTTGAACTAATTCTAAGGGCAGTATGAGTTCAGAATTGGGAATTTAAGGAATTCTTTAAGGAAGTATGGGGCTTAAAGTTCACTTTGAAAGAACTGTCAGGATATGGATTGACAAGAAAGAGTGGGGGGCTGGGGAGGAGGTGCTTTCCAGTTGCTGAGAAATGGCACTGGGGAGGATGGTGAAGCTGCAGACTACAGAGAGGGGATGAAGGGGTGTGTAGAGTACAAGGAGAGAGTTAATTGATCTAGTTTTTAAAAATTGCTATTTTACTCTCTTTCCAGACTTCATCTGAGATTCTTTCTTTAGCCAACATACCTTAGCCCTGAGCACATTTCCTCTCCTCATCTTTCCCTTTTTCCTTTTTCTTTTCTTTTCTTTCTTAAGTTGTTTAAATTTAAACCCTTATTTGTGACTCTCTTTCCTGGGAGAATCCCTGCAAGAAGAATGATGGTGCCATGGGAAGGTGACCCATCTGTCTGAACCTAGAGGTTCTTCTATGAGTTAAATAACTTCCCTGGTGAGCCCAGGTGAGTCTTCTTGTCTCTAGTCCGTTGCAGCTGAACTTCACCCCTTGGCTGAGCATTGCATACAGCTCATAGCCCTCCCCCTTCCCCTTCCCCCTTCTTTTAGGCTCCCTTCCCCAGGAATTTCATCACTTCCTAGAACTGCCAAAACATTTCTGGTATATTTCTCTCAGTTAGTGTTTAACTAAACATCTACCTTTAAGGGATGGGCTGAACTGATGGAAGAAATATTGATAGCCAGAAACTCAAGAAGACAATTTCTGCAGGGTGCCTCCCTGGCTTCTGGAGGGGCGAGAAGGAGGGCAGTGGACTGTTGGCACAGGAGTGAGACACAATGGAATCTGGCTTCACCTCCAAGGACACTTATCTGAGCCATTTTAACCCTCAGGCTTATCTAGAAAAATATTATAGCTTTGGGTCCAGACACTCTGCAGAAAAACAGATTCTTAGGCATCTTCTGAAAAATCTTTTCAAGATATTTTGCCTAGGTAAGTTTGTCTGTTGTCTGTGTGTCTCCCCTCCAAATGTGAGTCATATAGAGAGAGTCTCAGGGCATAACTCTTGTGTCTAATCATTGTTATTTGACAGCCCTCTTGGCATCACCCATTCATTTAACTCGGATAAAAACTAACATCGGGGTGGATAGTTTACAAAGTGCTTTTATATCCATTATCTCCTTTGGCCCTGCAAGAGGATAATCTAAAAACTGGAGTTCTGTCCTTGATTCTACATTGATTTGCTAGGTCACTAGCCAGACATTTCACTTAAGAAATGGAGATTCTAGGGACTTCCTTAATGGTCCAGTGGTTTAAGACTTTGCCTTCCAATGCAGGGGGTGCGGGTTTGATCCCTGATTGGGGAGCTAAGATCCCACATGTCTCATGGCCAAAAAACCAAAACATAAAACAAAAGCAATATTGTAACTAATTCAATAAAAACTTTAGAAATGGTCCACATCAAAAAAAAAAATTAAAAAGAAAAAAGAAATGGAGATTCTAGTAATTATTCTATTCCTAACTCAAAGGAATGTTGTGAATGTGCATGAGATAAAGACCTCTCATGAAGGGAGGATGCTTTTTGAAGAACTGGATGTTTTTTTGGAGAAAGACATTATAAAAACTCAATTTTTAAAAAATTTTAACTTTCTCTCAAAGCATTCCTTAATAGTTTTTACATTATCTGTGTGGCAGTCTTTCTGGATTAGGGGTCTGTACACCAGATGCAGATCTTTTTTTTCCTCCTCCTAGAGCTAAAAATATACCAGCAACATGCTCTACCCTTGAATGGGGAATGGAAAGTAAAAAATGTTTTAAAAAGAGACATTGAGGGAAGAGGGGTGACTAGAGAGATGGTCTGTCTTTGGGGCTCTCCTTGGGGCTCCCCAGCATAGTCCTGGCAAACAGAGTGCAAATCAGCTCTATCTGCCACCATATTATGCCTGACCCCCTTCCTCATTCCCTCCTCTAAACCAGATGGTGTGAAGGGAGACCTCCTGATCGACATTGGCTCTGGCCCCACCATCTATCAGCTCCTCTCTGCCTGTGAATCCTTCAAGGAGATCATCGCCACTGACTATACTGATCAGAACCTGCGGGAGCTGGAGAAGTGGCTGAAGAAGGAGCCAGGGGCCTTTGACTGGTCCCCAGTGGTGACCTATGTGTGTGAGCTTGAAGGGAACAGGTAGAGAAACTCGGGTCTTCTTCCTGGCTTTCTTAGGGTACCTGTGCACCAGTTCATTTTTCAGAACCAAAAATTATCCTTAGAGTCCAAGTTGAAAAGCAAAGGAAACAGAGAGAGAGGGACCAAGGAGAAATCCAAATGGAGAAAGAGAGAGCTAGAGAGAGAGAACGAGAGTGAAGCACATGCGTGTTGTGCGCACGCGCAGGCACGTGCATATGTGTGTGTGTGTGTGTGTGTGTGCACCAGAACTGCAGAAGACATAGCTGAAAAAACTGAAGAGTTGGTTACTGAGCCAAGATGAGTGGTCACAAAACCTTTCCAGGCCTGTGTATGGATACAGTGTGCAGGTCAGATACTGTAGGACCTTGTTTTAGGAAAACTTCAAGTAAGAGGCCAAACCAGCTCCTCGCTAGAAGGTTTCAGGTCAGGGCTTGCCGCCCTAGTGACACTCTGTTGCTAGCCATCCAAATGCATAGATCTCTGCTGTGAAAGTGGCTAATGCTGACACCACCAGATATAACAAAAATCTGACTAGGTTTTTAAACTGAGATTAGCAGCGTAAAGGAATTATTGGAAAAGAATTTGTTACTCACCATCCATAAAATTAGGGCTTTATATATTGACAACTAATGATCAAAATCTTATAGTACCCTATCTGTAAGTAAATTTAAGCAAAAGTTTGTTTAAATTACTAATTTCTCCCCATGCAAGAAATTGGCAATAGACTACCAGCCAGAGGTGAAGAGTCGAGCACTTCACTTTGTTATTCCCTCGTCCCATTCTACAGCCCAGCCGACCATCAGTGCCTGGAGCATCATGGCTTTGCTGCTATGAATATTGACAAGACCCCAGAGACTCCTTTGTCAATGGCACAAAAAGACCACTTTTGTGTTCTAGTGTTTAGCAGAGGAGGTGCCTTGTCTCCTAGAGCTCACATCAGGGAAGGCAGGCACATGCCAAATCATTTAGGGCCTTCAAGGCCAAGTTAATGCTTGTGGACTTCAAGTGTAACAAGAAGACATCAGAGGTATAACTAGGAGAGTGATGTGACCCAACTTACATTTACAAAGATCTCTCTGGCTATTGTGTAGAGAATCGATTGGAGGTTTAGAGAACAAGAGATGCAGAAGGGAGAGAGGATGGTGGCTTGGACTAGGTGATGGAGAGAGACAGAAGGTTTTAAGATGAATTTTTGAGAGAGAATGAATAAGAGCTGGTAGCGACTGGTTAGTGGGAATGAGGAAAGGGAAGTATCAAGGATGACTCCCATGTTCCTGAACTCGAACAACAGGGGGATTGAGGTACCATTCCTGAATCCCAAGTATGAATATAAAATCATGTGTTCTCAACATGTCGCTCAGGAGTATGCCTACCTCCATGTTCTTCTGGAGTGATTGATGGTCAATTCATTTTTCTATACTTGCACTTATATTTGATTCCCATCTATTTACCAACTTTTGTTTATTCCTGAGTCAAGTTCTCTTCTGAAAATGTCTCTAAATTCTGCTTCTATTTCTTTAACCCTCCCATTTTCTTTTAAAGGTCTGCTGGCTTCGGCTTATTAGGAGTATTCTAAACTGTATATTCATTTTCTTACCTACTGTTGCTACATTGTCTTATTGGTAGTAAATGTGGATTGTCAAATCTAAGTTATCAAGATGACTCATTGGTGGTACAATTCCTTATAGTACAGAAGTATGAATAGAAGTTTTACCTTGTGTTCCCAATTAAACTTTTTGGTATCATGCTGAGTCACTAAACTTCCACTGGGTTTTTTGGTCTTTTATTCCCTTTACCAGGGATAGTAAGTATTGAAATCAGAGAGTTTGAGTCCTCCAACTTTGTACTTTGCAAGATATTTTGGCAAATTTAGTGCCATTACTTTTAGAATAAACTTGTAGATTTCTTCAAAAAAAGTTTACTGAGGGCTTCCCTGGTGGCACAGTGGTTGAGAGTCCGCCTGCCGATGCAGGGGACACAGGTTTGTGCCCCGGTCTGGGAAGATCCCATATGCCGCAGAGTGGCTGGGCCCGTGAGCCATGGCCGCTGAGTCTGCGCGTCTGGAGGCTGTGCTCCGCAACGGGAGAGGCCACAACAGTGAGGCCCGCGTACCGCAAAAAAAGAAAAAAAGTTTACTGAGATTTTTATTGTAATTTCTTTGAATTTACAAATCAATTTAGGAGAATGGATATATTGCATCTCCAGTCCATGAACATGGTTTGTGTCTACACTTAGTTAGGACTTCAGTTTCTCTCAGTTCTCATATTTTGCATATATTTTGTTAAAATGTCCCTGTGTTTCATGTTTTTTAATGCTACTGTTGATTGTATCTTTTAAATTTCAATTTCATTTTATTAGTTTCATCTGCTAGTATATAGATGTACAATTGATTTTTTGTATATTAGATCTTGCTGACTTCATTAATTTCATATTTTATTTTATTTTTTATATTGAAATATAGTTGATTTACAATACTTGTGTTGGTTTCAGGTGTACAGCAAAGTGATTCATTTAACATATATATGTATATATCTATATTCTTTTTTCTATTTTTTTCCATTATAGTTTATTACAAAATATTGTGCTAATTAATTTTAATCATTTTTGGTAGATTCCATAGTATTTTCTATGTACATTCTTATATGATATACAAATAAAAATACTTTTACTTCTTCTATTTCAACTTTATGCCTTTATTTTTTATGCCCTATTACATTGACTAGGACCACCAAAACAATGTTGAACAAAAATGATAAGGACAGACATTTGTGTTTTTTTCCATATCTAAGGAAAAAATGTTCAATGATTCATCATTAAGAATGACATTATTTATAGGTTTTTCATAGAAATTCTTTATCAGACTAAGTTCCCTTGTATTTCTAGTTTCTTGGAGGGTTTTAATCAAATGTTTAAATTTGTCACAAATTTTTTTTGCATTTACTGAGATGGTCATGTGATGTTTCTCCATATTCTGAGAACATGAATTATGTTGGATGATTTTTGGTATTTAAACCAAACTGGCATAAAACCCTTGGTCATGAAGTAGTAATCTTTTTATGTATTACTGGATGTGATTTGCCAATATTTTTTAAGGATTTTTGCATCTATATTTATGAGGGATATTGAGCTATAAATCTATTTTCTTGTTATATGCTTGGCAGATTTTGATATCCGCATGATGCTAACTCATATAATAATTTGGAAGTGTTTCTTCCTCCCCTAATTTTTGAAGGAGTTTGTATTATTTCTTCCTTAAATGATTGATAGAATTCACCAATGAAGCTATCTGAACATGAAGGTTTCTTCCTGTGTGAGGAAGTTTTTTATTAAGAAGAGTATTCCTTTAATGACTATTTGGATTGTCTATTTCTTCTTTTGTCTGTTTTGATAAGTACTATTTTTCAAGGAATTTGTCCTTTACATCTCGGTTGTCAACTTTATTGTCATAAAGTTTTTTTTACAATATCCCTTTATTACTCTTTTAATGTCTGTAGGATCTTTGGTGATTGTCCCTCTTTCATTCTAAAATTGGCAATTTGTCTTTTTTTTTAAATCTTGATTGATCTTGTTAGAGATGATACATTTTATTAATCTTTTCAAAGAACCAGCTCTTGGCTTTGTTGATTTTCTCAGTTGTCCATTGTGTATTCCACTGATTTCTACTCCTATTTTTCTTATTTTCTGTCTTTCACTTACTTTAGTTTTAATATGCTCTTCTTTTTCTAGCTTCTTGAGATAGAAGCTTAGGTCATTTATTCTCACACTTTCCTTCAGCACTCTTTTAGCTGCATCCCATGATTTTTGATGTGTCATATTTTTGTTATTATCCAATTCAGCATATATTCTAATTTTCTTTGTGATTTCTTCTTTGACCATCCATTATTTGTAATTGTGTTGCTTAATTTCCAAAATTGTTGGGATTGTTTTTCTAGATATTGTTACTGGTTTGCAATTAAATTTCATTGTAGTCAGAGTTTTATTTTGTGACCCAGCATATGATCTATTTGGTGAACCTTCTATGTGCTCTACATTGAAAAGAATGTATATTGTCCAGTTGTTGGTGTCGTTTCTATAAATATTAATTCAGTCAGGTAGATTGATAATATTGTTCAAATTCTCTACATGATTTTTTGTTTACTTATTCTATCAATTACTGGGAGAGAGAGTGTTAAAAATCTCAAATAATGATTGTGGATTCATCTCTTGCTCCTCATAATTCTGTCAACATTTGCTTCATGCATTTTGAAGCTTGTTATCAGCAGCATACACTTTTAGGGTTGTTATGTCTTCTTGATGAATTGACTATTTTATCATTATGTCTCCCTTTACCTCCAGTAATACACTTTGTTTTGAAGTCAACTTTGATATTAATATGGCCACACCAGCCTTCTTATTCTTGCTGATGGCATAAGGTGGTAGGGGCCTCTAAGATGGTCCCCAGTAATCTTCACTTCATGTATTCATGCTCTTGCTTAATTCTCTCCCCATTAATATCCATTGGATTTAATGACTGGATTCTAACAAATATGGTGCTGTAGAGTGATGGGACATCAATTCTGAGATTAGGATACAAAGAGAGTACAGCTTCCCTATTGGGTGCTCTCTCTTACACTCACTCACTTGTCCTAAGGAGTGAGTTTGGAATCAAATTTACCCCCAGGTGGGCCTTCAGATGACACTGGACAACTCTGAGATTGGCCAACACTGC
Organism: Globicephala melas; assembly: GCF_963455315.2. Taxonomy (NCBI): domain Eukaryota; kingdom Metazoa; phylum Chordata; class Mammalia; order Artiodactyla; family Delphinidae; genus Globicephala; species Globicephala melas. Next base: position 90,112,299 of record NC_083321.1, read on the forward strand.
AGTCTCATGAGGGACCTTGCACCAGAGACACTCAGCTAATCTGTACCCAAGTATCTGACCTGCAGAAACTGTGAGATGAATGTTTGTCATTTTAAATTGTTAAGTTTGGGCATAATTTGTTATGTAACAATCGATAAATAATATACATGGTATAGCTTTTTCTACCCTTTTGTTTTCAACCTGTCCGTGTTTTTATATTTAAAATGACTTGTTTTCAAATAACATGTAGTAGGTCTTGCTTTTCAATCCAACCTGACAATTTCTACCTTTTAACTGGATTGTTTACTCAATTTACATTTAATGTAATTAGTGATATTGTATGGCTGAGTCTAAATCTACCATCTTGGTATATATTTTCTATTTATCCCATCTGTTTGGTGTTCATTTGTACCTTTGTCCTGCTTCTTGTTGGTGAATGTAATATTTTTTGTTTTTCCATTTATATAGTATAATTATACACATTTTTAGTATGCCTTTATCTCCTCTATTGACTTTTATCTCCTCTGTTGACCTCTTTTGTGTTTTGTGTGTGTGTGTGTGCATGCATGCGCATGATTTTTCTAGAAATTACATAATATATTTGCAACATCTCATGAACAATGTAAGATATTACAACAGTGTAATTCCTATAACCCACTCTCCTGCCCCTTATACACTTGTTGTCATATATTTATTCTGTATAAACTGTAACACTATAATACACTGTTATAATTTTTGCTTTAAGCAGTCAGTAGTGCTTTTATTTGCTTTATTGTTTTATTTTTAATTTTGGTTAAGAAAACACACATCATAAAATTTATCACCTTAATTCTTTAAGTGTACAGTTTTGTAGTTTTAAGTATATTCACATCAGTCAGTAGTATTTTCAATAAATATATATAAAGTCTTCTGTGTTTATCCACAAATCTGTCCTGTCTAGTATTCTTCACTCCTTTCTACAGATCTAGGCTTCTATCTGACATCATTTCCCTTCACCTGGAGAACTTCTTTTAGTGTTTTTGTATAATGTATTTCTGCTGGAGACAAATTCTCTCAGCTTATCAATATCAGGTAAGAATCAATAATTCTTTTCTTCCTCGTAATATGAGGAATTTAACAATTTTTGACACCCAAAGTCCTTCTGGCATCTTCCTTCTCAAAGTTTATTGTTAAACTTTGAGATTTTAAATCCAAATATTGTAATTTAAAGTATTTTTATATTTTCTTTGAACATCATATGCTCTCAGTTTGTAATCATATTTGCAATTATATGGATGTATTTGATGCTCATTTTATAGGATTTTTTTAGTTGTTGAGTTTTTAATTCCGATTCATGTCATAGTCAACCGAGTAAGTCTTTGGACCTTTTTCAAGAAGAATGCAAATGTGACATATTTCCTACACCCATGAATATTGGGAAGGTATTTTTGGTGCCCTTACTCATGAGCAACATTGTAAAATTGTTTAATATTGCTTAAACATTGCTCCACGTTATTCCACCGCATTAAGTAAGAAATCAAGAGAGGCTCTTTTCACATGCCATTTTAACCTGTAAACCCCTTACTTAGAATTTTATGCTGGCTAGAGCCTTCAAACATCACATATGTTCTTCAAGATAACAGTAATTTCAAACTTTTTAAATGGACTATGTGATTTCACAGAATGAAATTGACATTAACTAGAAGAAAACTGTAGTGATGAGGATTTAGACAATATTCAAAATTATTAAATAAGGAATTTCCCAGGACTTATAGAATATCAGGGAAAGTTTATCAAAAAGTTCTTAGTCGTTGTCAGACAGCACATCTTTCCAAGGACCAAATCATGCGTCAAGAGGCTTTTAGAACTTTGCTCTCAATTTCCCTAGCTATCACAAGCCTTTCCATCTTATTCAGAAATGAACCCTTAACATCTAGCAGGATACTGAAAGCATTACTTATCTCAAGCGAGAATCGTCAGCTCGTAACAATTGTTCCTGAGACACTGTCCCTTCCCAATCACTCTGTCAGACTAAGGAACTGTATTTTTGGTGGTAAAATTCTGCATTCTCACCCTTATCCTTCTGCTAGATCCTGTGGCTTCAACTGTTTTGAGAATGATAGTGATCCCATTCAACTAATGTCTTTCTTGCATCTTCAAGTTCCTCTATCAACCCATAACCTATTTCCCCTGAGATTATTTCTTCTTTATCTGAAGCTATTTCTTATGCTGACTGCTTCCAGAGACAATTTGAGCTGTCTACTTACTCTTCCTCCTGTTCCTCTGGAGTGTGACTCAGACATTTAGATACCACTCATTTTTACAATTATCCGAAAAGTTGTAAGACACTGGTACCAAATTCTTGTCTCACACTATACATATTCATCAAGTCAGCAAGTCAAATACTAAGATATAACTAACTACTCAAGAACGAAGCAAGGAAAATGAGCGTCACCTTAAGAAGTCCTAGAAACAGCATTAACTTACCTCTGGCACCTGGAACCTGGAACACGTTGCCTTGTGGTCCACAGACGAGCAGCTTCCATATCATCTGGGAACTTATTAGGAATGCAGACTCTCAGGCCTACCTACAGAATCAGAATCTGCATTTTAACAAGATCTGCAGGGGACTGTATGCATTTTACAGTTTGAGAAGCACTGGTGTTTGGAAGGGAGCTCCCCAACAGGTATGTCAGGACACGCTGGTGGGGATGTGTTAGAGGTGTGCTCTGCAGGTTCTCCTCAGCCCTCAGCCCTTGGGGCAGGGGTCTGGGGAAGTTGGAGCCCCTCCTGGTTGCCTCTACAGACAGCAGCTCCTCCACTTAGCTCCGTGTACCTGACAGGAGAAAGCTTGAGCACCTGTAGAGGTGGCGGTTCTCTGAAATAAATACTTTCCATACAAAGATTTTCTTATCTATTGAGAAAGATGTTGTCTAGGGCGCCCAATAGACACACCTGTGCCAAATTTGTTCTGTGAACTAGTGAAATGCCTCTATCCCAAAGCATCCCTGTATTCCCAAGTCTTGTAAAAGATTGATATTCTTTCTCAAACTCGCCACCTTGGTGGTCATGATGATTGTCTCAGGGATGACTGGGAAAAGCTTTTGCCTTTTACAAGGATGTCTTTCTCTTGAGCACGGGCTCTCACTGCATTATCTCTTGGAGGAAATTAACAGGACGAAAAACCTTCAACTGTCCATTTCTTCAAATGGTAAACATTTCTATTCCTGTGTGTCAAAGCATCTCAAAATTAATGTGCCCAAAATAGAGCTATGATCTTCCCCAGATCTGCTTTATTTCTGGTATTCTTATCTCCTTGAATGGCATCATCATATAATTAATTGGAGAAGCCAGAAACCTGGAAGTCAGTCCTGTCATCTCCCTGTCAGTCATGTTTCATGACCAGCAGCAAGTTCTGTCCACTTCACTTCCTGAGTTCCTCTTAAACCAGTATATTTCTTCCAGTATTTTCCATGCAAGCTGTTTTCTTGGTCCAAGCTACCAACCTCTCCTTCCTAACTGGCCTCCCACCTCCATTCTTGTCCCAAATTGATTGCCTCAAAGTATAAACCTGATCATATCACTCCTTTCCTTAGCACCCCCTTAATATCTCCCCATGGCTTTTAGGATTAAAAAGCAAAATTCTTAACATGGTCCACGAAGCCCTGTCTAGTCTGGCACCTGTCTTGTGGTCCCTAGACTAGCAGCTTCCATGTCAACGGGTGGGAGCTTACCTTCTTGCCTCCCGTTCTGCCATGCCCTGTTTTGTTTTCTGAGGTTCAGCCACACTGGCATTCTCCTCTCCATGTTTCTTCCCACCAAAGGGCCTTTGCTCTTGCTATTTCCTCTTACTGGAGTATCCTCCTCCCTCCCTACTCTCTTTGGTCTAGTTCACTCCTACTTATTTATCCTCTGTTTCTCTGCTCACCTGACTCCTTTCTGGAGGAGCTATCCCTGATGCTTCTACACTGAGTCAAGCTCCTAGTATTCTTCTCTTAGTGCCATGTGCCCCTCCTGCCTGGCATTCATCACAGCTTTAATGTTTCAGTTTTGTGGGTGATCATCGGATTATGTCTTCCTCCCACACCAGACTGTAATCTCCATGAGGATAGGATTTGTTTCTCATTGACCCATCTTAGGTCTCCACTGCCCGGTGCTCTTCCTGGCGCACAATAGAAGGTCAAAAAATATTTATAAAAGAAGGGACTGCATGCATTTTGCTTTCCAGACGTTGCCTCCTAGCGTCACTCAGCTGTGGCCTGTATCGAAGGTTCACCAGTGATGAGTCCTTTTGCTCTTACAATTCTCACATTGACATCCAAGCTTATTCAGCTTTTCATTTCCTTTACACATCTTGATGGTTTTCCCTCAGGAGGGCCTGCTGGAACCTCTGGGGATGGGGCTTGGGGAGGTAAGTGGAATGGAAAAAACATGTCCAGGGGATTCTGATTCACGACCCGCCTTGCAGCGTCAGGGCAGGAAGATCCTGCTTTAAATCTCAGGATAACTACCTAGGGTCCAGACAGACAATCTTACGAAGTGTTCTTCCCAGGAGTCCCATGCTATCCTTTCCTCCCCCTCTCCCTCCTCAGTTCCTTCAGGCTTTTATAGACAGCATATTTACAGAGGATGCGGCTCCTTTTTTTTGGCATATTGATTCCTTTGAAAGGCTAGATCTTTAGAGCTAGAGAAATGGCCACACGGTGGTTAGCTTTCTGTAAAACTGCATAACATTTTTCTGGTGTGTATTTATTCCCTACCCCTTGAGCTAAACATGAAGCTGAGTGGTAATTGCCTGTGTCTCCAGGTGAGTCCATTTCGTTGCAGGTGTATCACAGGCCCCGAGGAGCCCTGAGGTGTAATCTTTACATGGCTGCCTCAGCAACTGAGTTCACCAGTGTTTGTAGTGCGTCCGAAGACAAGCAGGTATCCACGACAGTGGGTGTTTCTAACAAATTTCCCTCTCAAATTGGCACCTTCTCTGCCAGCTTTCCAGATTTCACAGTGTGTCTCACAGTTTGGGAACAATTTCCAACATCATCTAACTAGCAAGTACTAGTTCTATGGCAACTTGTGTTTTTAAAATAGCTTCATACACAGTAGGGCCCAGAGGTCCAACCGGCCTCTGATGTAATCACTTAAATACAGATTACCATAATGTTCCCAAGAGACAGCATCATCTCTGGACATGTTCAAAAGAACACTACATTGTCACTTGTTTAGCTTTTTGTAAACACTTAAGTTATCCATAGGTGAGGATAGGTTATTTGAATTTTTTCTATTCTAGATTAATTTACCTCTTCAAAGCCATGTTTCACACAGACTTTCATAATGTTGAATTATTATTTTTTATTCTTAAAATGATCTGTCAAATTATGCATGCTCTGTCAGGTGGGGTGGAAGCTTTGTAAGTGATTTCCCTATTTTTAGAACGACTAACCCTCCTGGTTTGTCCAGGACTGAGACCGGTTCCCAGGACATGGGATTTTCAGTGCAAAAACCAGAAAAGTGCAGACCACTAGGACAAATTTGTCATCCTACTACCATTTCTACCTGAAAAAGGGGAACAGGTAGACCCAGTCAAAGGAAATTATCATTTCCTGTATCTCCCAGTTTATTGGTCAGTAGGAATTCCCTGAAAGTAATATCTTGCAAAGCTTTTCTCTCTCTCTCTCTCTCTTTATTTTTTTTTTGCGGTACGCGGGCCTCTCACTGCTGTGGCCTCTGCTGTTGCGAAGCACAGGCTCTGGACACGCAGGCCCAGCGGCCATGGCTCATGGGCCCAGCCTCTCCGCGGCATGTGGGATCTTCCCGGACTGGGGCACGAACCTGTGTCCCCTGCATCGGCAGGCGGATTCTCAACCACTGCGCCACCAGGGAAGCCCTCTTTTTTTTTTTTTTAATATTTTGGTTGGCATTTTTTAAAAAAATTATTTATTTATTTATTGGCTGCACTGGGTCTTCGTTGCTGCGAGCAGGTTTTCTCTAATTGTGGCGAGCAGGGGCTACTCTTTGTTGCAGTGCGCGGGCTCCTCATTGCAGTGGCTTCACTTGTTGCGGAGCACCGGCTCTAGGCACGCAGGCTTCAGTAGTTGTGGCTCACGGACTCTGGAGCACAGGCTCCGTAGTTGTGGCGCACAGGCTCAGTAGTTGTGGCACATGAACTCTAGAGCACAGGCTCAGTAGTTGTGGTGCACGGGCTTAGTTTCTTCGCGGCATGTGGGATCTTCCCAGACCAGGGATCAAACCCGTGTCCCCTGCATTGGCAGGCGGATTCTTAACCACTGCGCCAGCGGGCAAGTCTTCTCTCTCTCTCTTTTAATAGAACAGCTTTATTGAGATAAAATTCACATAACATACGATTCACCCATGTAAAGGGTGACATTCAGTAGTTCTTAGTATGTTCACAGAATTGTGTGATCCTCAGCACGATTTTAGAACATCTCATAACTCCCCAAAGAAACCCTATACCCATAAGCAATCATTCTCCTTTCCCCAATCCTCTCAGCCCCAAGCAACTACTGGTCTGCTTTCAGTCTCTACAGACTTGTCTTTTCTAGATATTTCATATAAATGGAATCGTACAATATGTGGTCTTTTGTGTCTGGCTTCTGTCACTGAGCATCATGTTTTCAAGGTTCTTCCATGTTGTAGCCTGTGTCAGTTGTTCGTTCCTTTTTATTACTGAATAATATTCCATTGTATGGATAGACCACATTTTATTTATCTATTCATAATTTGTTGGACATTTGGGTTGTTTCTATCTTTTGGCTATTATGAATAATGCTGCTATAAATACTCATGGACAAGATTTTTTGTGGAAACATGTTTTCATTTCTCTTGGGTATAATCCTATGATTAGAATTCCTGGGTCATAGAGTCTGCCATACAGAGTGAAATAAGTCAGAAAGAGAAAAACAAATACCGTATGCTAACACATATATATGGAATCTAAGTAAAAAAATGGTTATGAAGAACCTAGGAGTAAGACAGGAATAAAGACACAGACATAGAGAATGGACTTGAGGACACGGGGAGGGGGAAGGGTAAGCTGGGACGAAGTGAGAGAGTGACATTGACATATATACACTACCAAATGTAAAATAGATAGCTAGTGGGAAGCAGCCGCATAGCACAGGGAGATCAGCTCGGTTTTTTGTGACCACCTAGAGGGATGGGATAGGGAGGGTGGGAGGGAGACGCAAGAGGGAGGAGATTTGGGGATATATGTGTATGTATAGCTGATTCACTTTGTTATAAAGCAGAAAGTAACACACCATTGTAAAGCAATTATACTCCAATAAAGATGTTAAAAAAAAAAAACCAACAGAATTCCTGGGTCATGTTAAATCTCTATGTTAAACCTTTTTTCTTTTTTTTTTTTGGAACTTCCAGACTGTTTTCCAAAGTAGCTGGACCATTGTACCATCTCACCAACAGTGTATGTAGGTTCCAGTTTCTCCATGTCCTTGCCAACACTTAGTTATTATCTGTCTTTTTTATTATAATCATCCTAGTTGGTGCAAAGTTGTATCTCATGGTTTGATTTTCATTTCTCTGATGTCAGCGATATTGAGCATCTTTTCTTATGCTTATTAAGCTTCTTAAATGGAAAATTATAACACAATTAAAGGATGTTTGTAAATAACTGATTATACACACTAGGCTTTAGATTTTAAGTATTTAAATAGGATGCCCACAGCTAATTGCTGTTATCTCAAATCATTCTACCTGGAGGTAAGTCTCCAAGTTTTCTTTAAACCATCAACTTTTCCTCATGACCAGAAATGGTCCCAGTATAAATCTCTCTCATTTGCTCTGATGTTGGGCCATCCTCCGTTCTCTCTATCAAGCATCGTTGCCTGAGTGGCTGTCTTCTCTGGAGCCAGCGACTGTGTGTTTCTTGCACATAAGCCTGGATTTGCAACCCTGGTGCTTTGTTGATTAACTTCCTCAAAGTGTTGGATACTCAATCATCACTTATACTATTTGGACTCAGTGGCCTTCTGGGCACTTTATACACTCAGCGATTCCTCTCTTTGTCTTACCTCTCTGATTTTCTGCTACTTCTTTTCCTTTGTCTGTTCCCTTTCTCCAGTTTCTCTTGCTTACTCTATGTGTTTATTTAATTTTGTTCATTGGTTAGTTTGTTCCTTTATTCCTCCACTGATAAATTCCAAAAGGATCTGAGGCACTGGATTCCATCTCCTGCCCTTGCCTTTTCTCCTGTCATTAACGAATTTTCTCTCAAGAAACCCATTGATTTGACAGAAAAGGATAGGATTCCTAGCAAGGCTACCAAGAAAACTATCTCCATCAGGAAACATCCTCCCTATCTGCAATATCTTTTGGAGCCTGAGAATGGAAACAAGGAGTTTTCATCTTTCCAGAAAGGCCCTGGCCACAGCTGTGTGACATGATCAACCGTTTCTACGAATGTCTATGGATGACCTCCTATTCATCAGTAGCTACTACAAAGATACCATTTCTGCATTTAAACCATTATTGCTTGATATATGTGGCCAAACAGTCACTACCTTACAGTTTGGTAGAGGGAACAAGGCTAATAATAATAACAACAATAATAAATGATGTAGGCACTATTCTAAGCAGTAGAAGAAGAATTTCATGGGGGCAGTCCACTGTAGAAGCAGGCAACTAGGTATTTTTATTATCATTTCCATATTATTATTTACTTTGTAAAAAGATTTAACCCAGCACAAGGTACTATGGTCACCTTCAGATACCAAAATGGTCCCTCATTTCTTCTTTATCTGTTTTTACAACAGGGATGGCCCTAAGGTTATACCCTTTGGGACAACACTGCCATTTTCATTCCTGACCTAAGAGATCTGGGGTTCCCATGAGTGGGGTAGCCAGTGATCTTTGTCGGTTTGTGTGTTTCAGAGTCAAGGGACCAGAGAAGGAGGAGAAGTTGAGGCGGGCGATCAAGCAGGTCCTGAAGTGTGACGTGACTCAGAGCTGGCCTCTGGGGGCTGTCCCACTGCCCCCGGCCGACTGCCTGCTCAGCACGCTGTGCCTGGACGCCGCCTGCCCGGACCTCCCTGCCTACCGTGCGGCCCTCAGGAACCTCGGCAGCCTGCTGAAGCCGGGGGGCTTCCTGGTGCTCGTGGATGCTCTGAAGAGCAGCTACTACATGATCGGCGAGCAGAGGTTCTCCAGCCTCTGCCTGGGCCGGGAGGCAGTGGAGGCTGCCGTGAGGGAGGCCGGCTACACCATTGAACAGTTTGAAGTGATTTCCCAAAGTTATTCTTCCAACATGGCCAGCAATGAAGGGCTTTTCTCCCTGGTGGGGCGGAAGCTGAGCACATCTGTATGATACCTTGGGATCGCCATTAAAGCAATTCCTCTGGCTTCCCCAGTTGACTTCAATCCTTGGTTCTAACTGCCATGGTCATTGTTCTGAGTAGAGGCTAATGGCTGGGGCCCAATGGTTCATCTAGGGCAGGGTTGGAGTGGTCAGTCTGCCTAGGAACCATTGGTTGACCACCTACTCTGTGCTCCCCATGTGTGCTGGTGTTATGAGGACTCCAACATGACAAATGGGCATGTCTAGTCTTCACTGCCTATGATTACAAAAGAATACCTCATTTTCCTTGAATATCCCAGTTATGATGGCTTAAGCCCACACATGCCTACAGAGAAGTGTCTGCAGTTATTCACTCCTCATTTCCTGGAGGCCCTGATGCCTTCTTCTCTCCCAGGAACAGACTTCCCCTGTTCTTCACTTCTTGCCTTCTCTGGGAACCGTGTCCTCCTCTGGGGTCTACTGGTGCTACCACCACCCAGGGTCAGAGAACAGCTGTCACTTTTGCCTCTTGGTCTCAAGAATGGGGTAGGCCTTTCTTTTACTTCCCTCAACACACCTGAGCCAAGGCTGTGACTTTTATACCTGAAGAGAAGTTTACGAGTTAGCAAGAGAGAAAAGAGACCCTGTCTTACAGGTGCTATTAGAAACCAGTATCTTTGGGAATTCCCTGGTGGTCCAGTGGTGAGGACGCCATGCTTTCACTGCTGAGGGCCTGGATTCAATCCCTGGTCAGGGAACTAAGATCCCGCAAGGCACGCTGTGTGGCCAAAAAAGAAAAAAAGAAAGAAAGAAACAAGTATCTCAGAGCCCGCATCTGTAGAGGGTCCTGGAAGGTAGCCTGTTGGCATAACTGTTGGCCAAGCATCTACTCATCTACTTAGCATACCTCCATATGGCACGACCACCCTTTCTGGGTCCTATGCCCGTCACCCCGAGGCTCTAAAACAGAAGTTGACAAACTACGACCCAGGAGCCAAATCCAGCCTGCTGCCTATTTTGTAAAGTTTTATTGGAACACAGCCATGGCCATTCATTTGTGTACTGTCTGTGGTTGTTTTCCTGCTGTGATGGTAGAACTGAGTAATTATGAGAGCAACTGTATGTATAGCCTGAAAAGCCTAAAATATCTATTATTTAGATGTTTATAAAAAAACAGTTTGCCTTCCCCTACCCGAGAGAGAGAGAAGGAGTTTCCTCTTCACCCTGGTCTGAGGCCCCTTTCTCTAGTCTTCATTTCTCATCCCAAGATTTCTCTCTTCCTAGGATTACTGACAGTGGACATTTCTGCTTCTCACAAGGGAGCGTCCTTCCTCCCCACTCCCCCCGACATGCAATGACAATCACATCAGGGCAGGAGAGTCCAACACCAGTACATTTTTGTTTACTTGGTTGTAAATGACACAGTATTGGTCCATTTCCGAGACATTTCCAACTGTTCAATTATCATAGGACATTCACATCACAACATTCTAACCTGTTTAGGGGTTCTAGAGATTCTGTCCTGAAGGTCACTAACAGGCCAGTCCAGGCTGCATCAAGAAGGCCAAGTCCAGCTCTGTTCCTGTAAGCAGGTGGGGAGGGTTAGACCTGCGCATCCTTTCTCCAAGTAACTGTTCCCAGAAGGCAGCACACTTAGCTCCCCAGCAGCCAGCACCAGTCACCCAGGCTCCAAGGAAGCAGCAAAGTCTGTGGAGACTGGGCTCTTCCAAAACTGTGCCATCTACCTCCACCCAGAATGAAGGCCACAGCGTCTGAAAACGTCTGCATTTGGTTACCCCCCAGCCCGCCCAAGGCAATGGCCCTTGCTTACATTTGCATAACAGCAAAGGAAAACATAAGCCTACTTTTAAAACAGGATTTCCTGGTTTCAACCTCTTTTAAAAACAGCAATTCCTTTTTAAAACAAGCTTTCAAACGATAGGTTTTCTACTTTGACCTATGCAATTTTGGCTGGTGGGGGGGAAGAGGGGGGTTGGATGCCAGGGGAAGAAGCTGAGACCAGATGGCCCACAACAACTTTGTAAGGCACAGTCCCTGAGCAGATTAGTCTTCTGTGATTTTTACCTCTAAGATGACATTTATGGTAACACTTTTTGTTTCCCCACTGAACTGTGAGCCTCTTGGGATTATATTGGGATTCCCCAACCCTTTGGCCAGACATGGTCTAGGCTCTGGGCACAGAGCAGTGAATAGCGGAGGTTAGAACCCTGTTCTGGGAGTTTATGTTCTAGAAGAGGAAGTGGGGGACAGGAAGATAAGGAAACTAATCAATGAATGAGATACTTTCTGATAGCGATCAGAGCTATGAAGGCACTATAACAGGATAATGGGCTGGAGACTGTCTGATTGACGGAACATCTGACTAAAAAATGGTTTAAAAAATAGGGGTTTATTAATCTCACAAAGAAGAAACGCAGACGTAGGCACTTGCAGGAGAAAGTGGTGCTGTACAGCATGATCAGGCATCCCGGTCATATCCATCTTTCTACTCTGCCTGTGCCTGTGAGTGGAGTTTTCATGGGGGAAAATCTGTTTCAGAAGCCCCAGCTGGCTTCCTACCTCTTACTGACCAGACTAACATGCCCACCTCTAGATCAATTGCAGGCAAAACAGAAAAGACACAGGGCACACTACTAAAGATTTGTTAAATGAGTCAATACATTCTTAGGTGACAGCAAAAAGAAAAAAGAAAACTCACTGGATTCAGCAAACAAGCCAGCAGCTCTGATAATCTCAGCATCCAATTTTTTTTTTCTACAAAGATCATCCCATTTTCAAAATCTGGCTCTGCTACTTACTAGCTGTTTCTCCTTGGGCAAGTTACATAACCTCTCTGTGTCTGCCTCCTTATTTGTAAAATGAGATTAAAATAGAATTTCCTATCAAAAGAATACAAATGAATTGCTACATATAAAGGACCTAGAATAAATGCTTGGCACTTGATAAGCACACAATATTTATTTATTGCTAGCTCTAATATTATTATCTTTGATATTAGTTGCCAAAGCAGCTGAGAAGAGATATCTTGAGCTCTAACTAAGAGAGAGGATTGCAGTTCTGGGCTGCAGGCATCCAGGCTCTTTACTACTGGCATTGTCTTCCAGCGGAGTTGTGATAAAGCTCAGTTTCTACACTGCATGCCACCAATTCCTTTCTCATTTAAGAAATATTCAGCAAACATTTGTTTAGCACCCTCCAAGTACCTTTCCTACTCCAGGCACTGAGAATGCAGATGAAGCCCTGTGTCAGCTGGCTTTCAGGTCCTCATCTCTGCAGTCACAGTGATACATCTAGTGCTTCCCAGTACTTCCAAAGGCAGTACTGCAGCCTGCAGCAGTGGTCCCCACTCGGAATCCACCCTGTTCAGCTTTTCCTGCTCAGGCTGTGCTGCTGGTGGTCCATGTCCACAGCTGGCAAATGCTGGGGGAAGAATGATGTGACCTGTCTTGGGAAGGATACTCCCCATGCCCAGGGTTCTGCCTTGGATGCCTCAGAGCCATGCCAGTTTCCTCCAGGAGGAGAAAACACTTTCCATCCACACCAGGGGTCAGCAAACGTTTCCTGCAAAAGGACCAGATGGTAAATACTTTTGACTTTGTAGGTCATAGGATCTTTTTTAAAAATACATTTATTTATTTTAAAATTTATTGTCTTTATTTTTTTGGCTGCGTTGGGTCTTAGATGTGGCATGCAGGACCTTTTGTGGTGGCACACGGGCGTCTCTCTAGTTGTGGCGTGTGGGTTGTCTCTTTTCTAGTTGTGGCGCATGGGCTCCAGAGCGTGTGGGCTCTGTAGTTTGCGACACGTGGGCTCTCTCATTGAGGCATGGAGCTCAATAGCTGTGGTGCATGGGCTTAGTTGCCACGTGGCATGTGGGATCTTAGTTCCCTGACCAGGGATCGAACCCAAGTCCCCTGCATTAGAAGGCAGATTCTTTACCACTGGACCACCAGGGAAGTCCCGATCATAGAATCTTGATCTATTCAAGCCTGCAGTTACAGGGAAAGCAGCCCTAGACAATATGCAAATTAATGTGTGTGTTTCTATTCCAATAAAACTTATTTACAAAAACAGGTGAACAGGTTGATTTGGCCCAAAGGTTGTAGTGTACAGATTCCTGATCTAGACCCTGAAGCAGCCTTACTTGTGCCTGAAGTTTTATAAGGTTTCTCTAGTTAATTTCAAATACTCCATTCTACTTATAGGAGCTCAAACCCAAATCCGAGGGGCTGAAAGGGGAATACAGAGAACACTGTTTCCTCCATGATCCATCTGTACTCCATCTCTCTCTACCCTGCTGCATCCCCCAAATAGAACTCCTTACTCCTCCCCCAGGGTGAAGCATTCAATAAATAATGACAGAAGATGGAGGTGGGGGCGGGGATGGGGGGGAGATGAAATCAACTACACTAATAGTTCTCAAACTGCAAGTTGACATTCATTCATTAAAATCAAATTAGTGTATCACAATAAACATTTAGAAAAATAATAGAGAATGAACTAGAAAAAAAATCCCAGATATTAGCACTCCGTATAGTCTTATTTTGTGAAGTTTTGTTTTAGTTTTATTAAAAACTACATGTAGGGACTTCCCCGGTGGCACAGTGGTTACGAATACACCTGCCATTGCTGGGGACATGGGTTCGAGTCCTGGTCCGGGAAGATCCCACATGTCACGGAGCAACTAAGCCCGTGCACCACTACTACTGAGTCTGCGCTCTAGAGCCCACGAGCCACAATTACTGAGCCTGCATGCCACAACTACTGAAGCCCGCACACCTAGAGCCCATGCTATGCAACAAGAGAAGCCATGGCAATGAGAAGCCTGTGCACCGCAACGAAGAGTAGCCCCGGCTTGCCGCAACTAAAGGAAGCCCGCGCGCAGCAATGAAGACCCAACGCAGCTGAAAACAAACAAAAAGCAAACAAAAATACTACATGTATATGCATAGGTATATAAATACACGTTTATATATATAAACACGTCTATTTCCTCCTGGATCATGATATAAAATGTATTTATTACTGTAGGTTGTGTCAAAAACTTTAAAAGCCACTGGACTGTACTCTGGGCTTCTGGGACTCAATGAATAGCCAACGTTTTTCTTTCATACAGAGATGAAGGACATGGTCCCTGTTCTTAAAGAACTGAGTCACTGGGGGGAACTGACATGTAAACAGTTAAAATTCAGGGTGATAAGGGCTCTGAGGTGAGTAAGCCCAGGGTGCTTTGGAAGGGGGATGTCAGGAAAGCTGCCATTGACTCTGGGTCTTGCTGGCTGCATAGAGGTGTTGTTTGGCAGGTGAGGAATAAAAGGGCAACATGAGGAATGTCCTGTACGAAGACACTAAGCAACGCCTCCCACCGTCACGCTCCTCACGGGTTTGTTCTCCCAGTGAAGCCAGGACCTAAGCAAACATCTGGCTGCTGGGCTTTTGTTTGCTTTCCCAGAAATCAAACAGACCAACCAAGTCACTAGCAAACCCTGACTAGGGGTCACTCCGGTCCTAACGTATAAATCTCGTTGACCGCTGACCCAGTGCAGGTGCTTTTCAGTCTGCTTTCTGGGGAAGTGTTCCACAGTCTCGCCCTGAGCAAACTTGCATGACGACGCAAGTCGCTGTGTAAAGTCCTGGACAACGACCAGGGAAGAGAAAGCCATTTACAGGGTTGTTCACCCAGTTGGTGCAGGCAGCCTGGCCAGCCCAGCCTTTGTAATTCCCGTCACCTGGCTGTCACCAGTACTAAGAGAAGATGTCCGTGATATGACTTACTAGGCTGATCTTTAAAAGCTGTGACTGCCCCCTCTAATTTTAGCCTCAACCAACTCGGAGAGTGGGAGGGGACCATTCAATCTTACGGAGATTAGGAGGAGGTGGGGAAAGCTCTGGATTGGGGGACAGAAACCACGTGCATTTCTGTCTTATGACTTGATTGCCATGAAAGCCGCAGTCCACCTTTGCCAGGCTCAGGGCTACCTCTGTAAAAGAGGAGGAATGATCATTTCGAAGGACTATTGAGATCAACTGAGATACCCGTGAAGGCATAGTGTCACCTGTGAAGTGATTCATAGCTCTTACATGACTTGGGTATTATTAACCCCTTCTAGGGCAGCCACTGAGCCACCTGGTGCTACATTCATGAAGGTTCCCTTCACAAACTGAGTAAGGATGGCCTTCATAAGCTCTTTAAAGAGCTCTTCAAAAGCTCTCAGCCTTGTCATGGAGAGGGTCCAGCCATGACTCGGGAAACCTGTCTTGCCTGTGCTCAATATCTAAGTCAGCAGCACAGGCACCTTGAATCCAGAGTCCTCTTCACAGCTAGTCATTCATTTGGTAGATATTTATTACAGCCCTGTTACAGGCCAGGCATTGGGTTCAGGGGCTGAGGAGGCTAAGCTGAAGGTGATACAGCCTCTGGCCTCATGGGACTTATTTCCCCGAGAAGGAGACCAGAAAGTAATGCATTTGTACAGAACCTTAGAATAAATACTAGATTTTTTGATTCTCAGGTCAAGCCTGTCAGGAACCTTTGCCCTTTCTGACAGAGCTCACCAAAATGAGACAAGCCAAGCCTTTCTTAAAGCCGTACCTGTCCATTTATAGATCAGCTTTGCTCAAAAAAAATTTTTTGAGCTACAGATAAGGTGTTTAAGGAAGATCATCACAAAGAAAACCCCCACTGTGCTGTGTTCCTATTTTCCAGCGGAAGCAGTGACTTAACCTTTTGGAGTCTCCCTTTCTCTCGTCCTTGCTGGCAGCACTTCTGCCCAGAATCACTGAATTGGAAATGCTTGCCTTAGCCCTCTGATCGCCAGCAGAGGGCGCACACAGCTCTTGTTGGAGACCTTCATTCCTGAAATTACCCATTTACACAGCAAGGAATTTAAACTGAGTTAAATCTTCCGAAACAAGAAGCTTCTCCCCAGCATTGCCTTTTGTACACTCCACTTCTGAGGTTGCTAGAGAAAAAGGAAGGGGAATTCAGCCTATTTTTCTTTAACAAAAAGTACGTATAATTATTTTTATAGATACATACATTAAAATTTTTCCCTTTTAGGTCTATACACAAAATGCAAATTTTAATAAACCACACAGAGGTTCTTTGCCAGATTAGCATAAGAAATGTTAAATATTAGATTATGCGGTTAACTCACCATTACCTTCTATTTCCTGTTTATTCAAAGTAGGAAAAAGAAGTTTTTGTGCTTTTTCAAAACCCAGTTTTTTAATATTTAAAAAATGGAGAAGTCTTCTTATGGTTGCTGGCCGAATCATGATACTTAATACTTTGATGTTTATTTAATAGTGTCTGATGAATTCAGAGGAAGAGTTGGGGTTGAGTTTCAAACTCTCCACAAATAGTTATGAGTTAATATTGCCTTTGTTCCAACTTCAATGTTGAGGACCAGGAAGTATTTTCTTCCCTGGTAGGTTATTGTCTCTCTCAACTCAGAGAAGAGCTCTTGAACATTTAAACAGAAGAGGAGTTAAAGAATCGTAAACACTAGTTAGGTTGCTCTTCAGAAACATCAGTAATAGCAGGAACAACTCACTTATCCTCAGCTTACCACCCTATTGACTGGTAGTCTCCTTAAGAGTGGAGAGTTAAGCACTCCATGTGCAACAAGAGGAGGAAGATGTTTCTAGAAGGAGGAGGGTAAGCTGTTAGTTTATCTCTCCCTTTCTTCTCAAGGGTCAATTTCTGTCACCTTTCCACCACCTTCCACTATTCATTAAATGTTACGGAAATCCCAGTTATTTGATGTGAGCCTTGCCCTAGTGGACTTTATGATCTTACTTGTGAGTTAAGATTTACAAAATTTGAAGTCCAAACCTCCTATTTGATAGGTGAAGAAACTGAGATGGTGATCCGGGGTAAGGAACTTCACCTTTCCATGCCTCGGTCTCTGCTGTGATGTGAGGGGTTGAATCAGGTGGCTACGAGGGCCAACAGTTTATGATTTCTGAATTAGAGAACAATAGTTGTTAGAATAGAATTTTAATATAGGTGCCATCTGAGGTAATGAAGTGATTACCTCTAATGTAGTAATCATTTTAAGATTCAAGTGAACCCGTGCTTCCTCTAATGTGTCGGGGGATTTGGAGGGGCAGTGACTTATATTCCCCCTGGATCTGAGCTCCTGCTGGCACTGAGTTTCAGTTTGTGAGTCACCTCACTTCAAGCATATACCGATTCTTTTCTGTATCACGTGACCCCTGACCAGACACTTCCTGATCCCTTCATTCTCTGAAATTCCACTGGCCCTAAAATACATGAGTAGCTGAAGGTTCAAGACAATGCAAGTGGTTCATGCCCCAGGACTACAGCAAGCTAAGATATTCGAAACCCTTGCTTTTAACCTTATGGGGGATTTCTCAGCAACTCACTTTCTCTAATTGTCCCTCACCACGCTGTTCTGCTGTCTCCTCTCCCTTCTCTGGTCTCTGGCCCCCTCGTCATTGGCTTCTTGCCTCCCTTCCCAAACACCTGTACCCATCTCTTCACTTCACTTGCTTCAAGTCCAGATCCCACCCTGGGATTTTCACTTCCCTCAAGCCTTCAAAGTTCCTTAAAAGGAACTTTGCTGCTTGTATTTAGAATTAGAAAATTCACTCTTTTTCCTTAATTGGGGGCTTGGGCTCTGAGCTTCCTAGAACCCAAAGCAAAGAGGGGGAATATCCATTACAAGGTTCACTGTGCTTATGAATTCAAAATAGACCAGCAGTTGTTCAACATAAGCACAACTTTTTCTGGCTCTGAAAACTCTCCTGCAGTTCATGATAATTGGGGGAGGGGGGATAGTGTAGCTATCACTACCCCCTACCTGCCTCTACTGTGGTATACCTAGCTCAATTAGTGACTTTTTTCAAGGTTAAATCCTGTAGAAGAACATTATTAATTCCCTACACTAAAAGCCTTTATTGAGTGCCAGGAATAATGGTTCAAAATGCTGGATAGAGAAGAACACAAGGCAGAGATGGTCCCTGGCCTCCTAAGCTTACAGTAGAGGTGGGCACGGGCAAGCAGGAGGTCAGCTTTGATGCATAACGTGGTGTAAATGGGAAAACACAGGAGAGCCTTGACTAGTCTTGAAGGGTTGGCAAAGGCTTCCTGGAGGAAGTGATACTAAGATGAGGCTTAAAGGGGAAGTAAGATTTATCTGAGCAAAAAGAGGGGAAATGAGTTCCAGGCAGAGAGAAGAGCCTGACAAGATGCCTGGAGGTGAGAGGGACGGCACATAGGATTAGGGACTGTAGCAGATGTCGTCGTGAGGCACGCAGATCCCCTTCTCCAGGACAGCACATCCAGCCCCCGCTGCTGCTGCTGTGGTGTTGGCTGCTAAGGGCCAGCTGCCCCCTTCCCAGGGGAGTTGCTCTTAGCTGACAGGAGGCACCTCATCTGGGAAGTTACAGGCCACTGCCCCCTCCTGCACCCCCGGTCAGCCCATAGCCAATGAATGACTAATACAGGGATTCCAAAGGCTGGTCCTCCTGCCTGGGGGTCGGGGGTGGGGAGAGGTGGGGATTGTGGCTGTGTGCTTGAGCTAAGACAGAGGCAAAGGGAAATGGTTGAGACTGAAATCTCCAGACGTATTTGGTCCAAATTTGAGCCCCATCCCATTAGCAAGTTAGGGCTCTCCTGACTTAAGTTACTGCTGTTTTCAATAAAAATTCTCATGAGTTATATCCATTTAGATTTCTGATGACTAGGATCACAGCTCATAAAACTCGACCCTGGTTTCATCCAACTTTCTGAACTTGTAATTAAGGACTCCGAAGACTCAGCAAATCATGACATTTGGGTAAAATCCCTCTGAGCCTCAGTCTCTTTAAAAAGTGGGAATAGGGCTTCTCTGGTGGCGCAGTGGTTGAGAGTCCGCCTGCCGATGCAGGGGACACGGGTTCGTGCCCCGGTCCGGGAAGATCCCACATGCCGCATAATGGCTGGGTCCGTGAGCCATGGCCGCTGGGCCTGCGTGTCCGGAGCCTGTGCTCCGCAACGGGAGAGGCCACAACAGTGAGAGGCCCGCGTACCGCAAAAAAAAAAAAAAAAAAAAAGTGGGAATAATAATCCCTGCTCTCTCTGCTTGATCAGGGTATAGCTAGAATAAAACATACCTCAAGAATATCTCATGTCCTTTGACCTTCTGGGATATGAGGACAGGAATGCCTGGATCACAACCACCAATATCCCAAATACTGACAGTGCACCTTCCTCCCACCAAGTGAGAAGAGTCTGCTTTCGGGTTATGACTCAGGCTCTTATGAGTCTGATCAGTGTGAATCAGTGAAGAGACCAGCCATGGATGCAGTGACAAATGAAGTTTCTGAACCTACAAAACCAGACACTAAATCAAGACACTGACACTCTCAGAGACTAACCTGGAATAGTCTCCTGTTTTCCTCTCTCCCTTCATCCCCTAGAGATCAGGGCAAATGACCTACCATAGTAGAACAGGATGGGAGCTGGATCTTGAAGGGTGAGTGGAAAGAACTCCAACAAGACCCACTTCAAAGCAAAGAAGCAGAACATCTCCCCACCGATACAATATACTTTTTAGTTTCTTCTCCCAGGCAATAAGTATAAACCATGAATTAAAGTTAGTTAGTGTCCTTCTAGAACATGCAACTGTAATTATAGACATTTAAGTGCATTTAATGCATTGGAGGAGAATCAATTGTTCCACAGTTCACAGAGGGTCCTGCTGGCTGGAGGGTAAACTCAGCACCTCCAGTAACTTAATAATCATTAGAAGTGCATGGGGCTTCAGGAAATCTGGATCTCAGGAGACCATGCATTCCCCATAGTGGAGAATGGAACATTCAACCTTCAACGTATTGGAAAACCCCAGTAATTCATAGTGAGCTGGATGCCAAAGTCCCCTGGGGTAAACCTGTTCTTTCCTTGCCTTTGGTCTCACAGGCACCTTCTAAGCGCCAAGCACTAGGTAGGAGGGCTACAGACAGTAAATCAGACATACACGGTTCCTGCCTTCTCAGAGCTTATGGTCTATTTGTCAAGCATGGACAATAAATCAAGCAAAACAAGTCATTGTGGAAAGTGTCATATAGGGAATGTTCATGGGCATGATTTCCTGAAGAAAGTGACTTTAGTCTGAGACCTAGAGGATGAAGAGAGTACACAAAGCATGGTACAGGCAGAGGGCTGAGGGGAGGGGAAACCATAATCCAGGCAAAACACAGCAAACCTGGAGACAAGAGAGAGCACGGCTCCTGGAAGGATAAGAGGAGCTCTGTGTGGCTGGCGTGGAAGGTGTGAGAAGGAAGTGGCCAGAGGTGGACTCAGGAGGGAAACAGAGGCTGAGTCAGAGAGGCTGATGGTGTTTGTACTTAAATCTCAGCACAACGACAGACCCTGGATGGTGTTACCCAAGCGAATAACAAAACCTGGCTTTGAGAGATGTAGAGACTTCTACTGTCCTCTAGTATTTCCAGGGAAGGAAATGTAGCTTCCTGGGGTTGTTTAGTCTACTGTGTAACTAAAAGGAAGTGTTTAGCTGTACCCACGACTTTTGCTCTTGGCCACCTTGGGTCCCTACACACTCCTGCCTTAAAGGCCTGGGGTTAATTCCAGCCCTTAGTGTGGCGTCCAGGGCTTTTCTCTACCTCTGCCCCCCACACCTCTACCCACTCCCACCCCGCAAGTCTCAGCCCTCAGCCCTGCATGACTGACACTCAATAAATATTTTCAAATGAAAGGAGGACAGATTGCCTCTGGGCTTCTATCTCAGCCGCTCACAAACGTGCCTCCAGGCCTCTGAGCTTTGCGTGTGTTGAGCCCCCTCTCTCTTCACACCAGCCCTCGGACCCACAGAAGCTCTCACTGTTCTTCTGCCAAGTGGGCTCAAAAATCTCTCCTCTAAGAAGGCTTTTCCTCTGGCAGAGCTGATAGAGCCTCCTCTGGGTCCTCTGGGCTCTTTCTACACACAGTTGATTCTTGTTCACAGTAGGTAGATTGTATAAAGTCTTCGCGATCACTGGATTAGCGATCACCCAACCATGGCTCCCAGGGGAAATAGGGGTTAGTTTTCTGTGAGCTTCTGGTCACAGCATCTTCATCAACCGATCAACGCATAACGTTGTTTTACGTGTCGCTATTTAAAGATAACTTATTTAATCCATATTGTCGACTCATTAGCACTGAACTCACAGCCAACAGCGCTACAACTCATACTTGAATGAAGCTTGTGTAACATATGTATTTCCCACTTAAGGCATATCATAGCCTTCTTGCACTTAAAGAACAGTAGCACTTCAACGCCACGTTTGGGGACCAATTTAAACAGCGAAATTGATCTCAGAGAGGCAGCAGTGAGTGGTGGTGTGAAGCGAGATCTTAATTCCCCGCCCAGGAACTGAACCTGGGTAGCCTGGATGAAAACCAGGAATCCTAGTCACGACACCCCCTGGCTCTTTCCCTCAGTGAAAAATGCCTTTGTCACGCAGGCAAAACTGTAAAAACAGGTACAAAGTTTATTATTAGAGCCATAGCACACAACATGGGAGAGCACACAGAGAAACAGTGTGTTTACTGAAGACAGAAGCAAGGCAGAGATGCACACACAGAGAGGAAGGGAGTGGGCGTCCCCCCCAATAAGGAGGAGCGCAGTAAAGAGGCGGTTATTTGTAACACAAGCTTCATTCAAGCATGAGTTGTAGCGCTGTTGGCTGTGAGTTCAGTGCTAATGAATAGACAATATGGATTAAATAAGTTATCTTTAAATAGCGACACGTAAAACAAAGTTAGGCGTCGATCGGTTGATGAAGATGTTGTGACCAGAGGCTCACAGAAAACTAACCCCTATTTCCCCTGGGAGCCATGGTTGGGTGGTCATTTATACAGGGCAGTTCTTCCGGGTCTTTCTTTACCTTTGGCCAATTATCTGGTTTCTTTTTCCACACCTGACCTGCCCTAGGGCCCTCCCCAACATGCGTGTGCAACTCTTCTCCAAGATGGATTACAGCCCAGAGGCCTTAGCATCACCTGTTATGGGGTGGTGCCCCCTCCTTTTTGATCCCCAAGGTGCAACGTTTCCCTTGCCCCAAGGGTGGGAAATGTATGACCTCTTGATCTCTTAACAGGGTTTATTCCCACTCTGGCCCTGCCATAAAAATGTCCAATGTCTGGTTATTCACCCTATTTCTGTCGCTGGTATTTATATCGAGGTGCAGATCTTGAAATACAGACAGGAGTCCGGTCATAAACGTGTAGTCCTGAAGCCCATTTGTCTCTTGCTTCAGGAAATGTAAACAGGAGGCTGGTAATGAACGTCCGGCCTGGAGCCCACCTTCTTCTCACCCCAGGACCTGTGAACAGGAGGTCAGTTGTAAATGTCTAGCCTGGAGCCCATCTATCTCCTGCCTCAAAATCACCAACAAAAAGCACAAAAATGTGAAAAATGTAACACTTAATAGATCATGAAAAGCACACTGCATACAGTAGGATTGCTGGAGCAAGAAGGTAGAGAGAGTTTGCCTTGTTCAACCCAAGCTAAGAATGTGCGTGTTGACAATTGACATTTTTCACTACTCTGTGCCTATCTAGGAGTGATCACAAAAGCACTGCAAGTCCTGATTTTAGGGTCACAAATAAATTCTAGGGAATAGGCGAATCCACAGATGTGGAATCTGTGAATATTGAGAATTGACTGTATCTTTATTATTCTGAATTGAAGTTAGTAACTGATATTCACTTCTTTTCTTCCAACAGTGTGTAGTGACTACACTGCGAGCTTTTTGAGGAGTTAGCATACAATAGGAAATAATGACAACAACTAACATGGAGAATTTAATATGAGGTGTGCATTTTCTCATTCAGTTCTCAAAGAATTCTCTGAATTATGTACTATTATTATTCTCACTTTACACATGGGGAAACTAAGGCTTAGTGGTGATAGTAACATTTGCCTATGGTAACATAGTAAGTAGTAAAGGCTGGATTTGTGCACAGGCTATCTGACTTGGGAGCCCACATGCTTAATTGCTGGGCTATCCTGCCTGTGAATCTAAGTCTTTGTGGAGAACTGCCTGAAAAGGAAACATGAGACCTTCAGCATAATCTTCTGGTCAGCCCCTGAGAGTGGCAGTCAACCCATCTGGAGAGGAAGGAGTGGCTTTTAGGAGGAAGCAGAGACGATGGCAGGAGCGCTCATGGGTGGTCCCCCAGATGACTGAATTCACTCATTGGTTTTGATGTGGAATCTGGCCTCTGTACCCCAACACCGAATTAAATCTCAGAGACAGAGTTTTGGGTGAAGTAGAAAAGAATAGCTTTATTGTTTTGCCAGGCAAAGGAGGCCACAGGGGGCTAATGCCCTCAAAACTGTGTGTCCCAACCTGGAGGGGGTAGTGAGGAGTTTTACAGTAATGGTTCAAAGAGGAGGGCGTGGTCAGCTTCGTGAACATTCTTCTGATTGGTCGGTGGTGAGGTAAGTGGGAGTCGGCATCATCAGCCTTCTGGTTCCAACTAGTCTGGAGTCTACCTGCTTGTGGGCAGCATACTGTTAATTTCTCCCACCTGGTGGGGGAATATCTGCAAAATAGCTCAAAGATATTGTTATGTATATTCCTTGAGGGGGAACCAGGACCCTGCCCCAAGCCTGCACTATTGTTTCTTGACTGTTCTTCCCATGTCTCCGTGTCCCCTCCCTTCCCTAATTAACAACTGTTTGAACCTGCCTGTTGGAACTCAGGGAAGGTCATGGAGGCTGAATGAAGTCTATTTCCTGTAATCAAGAAATGGGGGACCCAGAAAGGCTTCGGTGCCCAGGAGCCCTACAGGGTCCTGCTCAGTTTCAGTTTGAGGAGACAAGTGGCCAAGGCTGTTGTCTGGAAAGAACGGTTTCTGCTTATGGGTGAAATGTCTGTACTTACCTGTGACAGTGAATTGTCCAGATTGGACCTGTTTGCCTGAAGGCAGTGGCATAGGCAGTGCACGGGCCTTGCTGGGGACAAGGCAGCACTAGCATGATAAAGCTGGTACCCAGACAGCAAAGTTTGGGGCCCAGAGGGAGCATGATTTTGGAGTATGAGGGCCTTTTAGGTAGCAGCCTGGTACCTGGTTATGTCAGAAGTGGTAAGATGGTGCTTCCACTACCCGAGGTCTAGAAGGCCATGTTTAGCCTGAGAGGAGCCTCTGTAGGGCAGACACCTCAACGATCATCTCCCATGCTCTCTAGGATAAGAGTTGGGTACTCGGACCAGGCCAGAGCCCTAGCTTTTGGGTCATTGGCCATTATCTGTCTGACAGTGTGACCAGGCTGCTGGGTCTTGAGGAAATGGCTCAGGGAATAAATGAGTATAAAAAGAAATATCATGTTGGGTACAGGGCCATCCATAACTCCTTCCCTCTTGGAGGGAACTAACACCCAAAGCCCTGTTTGTGGCCTGGATGTTCTGATTCTGGTACAACTGTGCTCTGCTCTCAACACATATTTGTATCACTCACACGCTGGGCTGCTCACGGGCCTCCTGTGAGTCCTTCCAATGGTCACGGGAGCCAGGGAGCCAGCTTAGACTGTCTGTGGCTGGAAGAAGACTCTGGAATGTCTCCAGTGAGAGCAATTTACATACCTCAGAGCAAGTTGTCAGATGTTTCCAGGAACAGAAAGGCCAAGATCTCTAGAGAAGGGACGAAGGGACGGCCACTGCCTGTGCAGATTCTCCTTCTGCCCAAGGGAGTCCTGGCCTTTGTCTCAATCCCCCCACAAGGTTCATAAAGCGCTAGCTCTGCCCAGCCTTTCCCTCACGGCCTGCTGCCACCTGCCATCGTTCTGATGACTTCATCTTGGCGAAAAACCGACCTCCTCCCCACCCCCAGCATTTCTCAAGGAACTGACCCTCTCAGGGACCATCACTCCTCTCTGTCCCTCCTTCAAGGGGGGCATGTGAGGATAGGGTCAGGGTGGGTACTGACCCCAGCAGGGGACGTTTCCACCTTTAATGAATTTTCCCTTGATCGTAATTTATATTATCCAGGTCTCATCTAATTTCTCCAGGGTCTTAGGCTATGGACTTGTGATCATTTGTACAACAAGAGTGGAGCTGGTCAAAATGAAGAAGTGGGTGAAACCTGTCTCCATTAACCTACACCATACAGCTCTCTTCCTTCTCCAGACACTTCCTGCTCCAGATGTGCTGCTCTCTGTGCCTTCATTTTTCTCCCATCCAGGTTCCTTTTACTGTTTTGGGTGCTGGACCCTTGGGGCTTTCACAATTAGGAAACAGTGTATGAATACATAACCCAAATACATAAACCAAATAAAATGAGTGACCAACCTCCACCAATATTACCTTAACATGAAAAAAAAAAAAACCTGACTCCAAAAACATTGAAAAGTAACACAGGCATGTTCAGAGGTGTCCTGAAGCAGCTGTGTGTTATATTGCACCACATAAAGAAAGACTGCCAAAAAATTCTCCTTTTGAATCTCTTTCTTTAGTCCCATTCCTCACAATAGCAGATTTTCTCTCCTCTCCCCAAAACTTTTCTGCCCCAAGCACCTGGCTGTCGCTTATGCCTCATGGTCCAGCCACCCCACTGTGGGGATACCTTTTCCCGCCTCCTGGATATTCTTCCCTCTGTAGCCTCGTAATCTGCTGCATCTTCTGGGCTTCTTCAGTTTTGCATTTTCATCCTTTTTCCCACTTGTCACAATAAAAGCCTGGGAATAGAGCAACAGAAAGAGATGTTTTGAGGGTAGTAAGGAAGGCGATAAGAGGAATGGGTCACAGCCATGGTGTTTTCTGGCTAAGATGCTTCTTCTCTAATGCATGTGTTGGGGGGAGGTATGCAAAGTGTTTTGTCCCACTCAAAATCCTTGGCTCCTTTGAGCTGTGCTAGTATTTCAGATCGGTGAACAGAGCAGGGACTTCATTTTGGGAAAATCTTCTACCATTCTTAAAATCATCCAGCAAGCATGCAGCTTCTAAGTTTTCAAGCTATCTTGCAAATGGATCAGTTCAGAATCTGGCTCCTGACTTCTGTTCTAGTATTACCTCTATCTACTTGCCCACATGTTTCCTTCACTCTAACCTTGCTTGATGACTAGCAACTGTCTTAATGCATCATGCCATTTTATGTCAGAACGCCCTCCATCCCTCCCTTCTCTATCCTATGCTCTCTACAGTAAATGTCAGTCACTTCTCTGATTTCCCACTAGATTGTTTACTCCCAGTTCCTAAGGAAACTGACAGATAATGGGTTCTTAAAGATATTTCTTGTATGGATGAATGAAAGAATGAATGAAAGAATGAAGAGTTATAAAAAGATTACAGTGTATTTCTTTTTTTAATATTTTAATTTTATTGGAGTACATTTGATTTTTAGTGTGTTAGTTTCAGGTGTACAGCAAAGTGATTCAGTTATACATATATTCATTCTTTTTTTCGATTCTTTTCTCATATAAGTTATCAAAGAATACTGAGTAGAGTTCCCTGTGCTATACATAACAGTGTATTTCTAAGCTTTGGTCAAAATTTTAAAAAAAAATCATTATAGTGAAAATTGTGACTGCAAGTAAACCAGTACAATGAATGGCTTTTTCAAGTCTAAGGATTAATGTCATTCTTTAATTTTGGAAAATTGTCAGTTTATAATCTTATAGTATTTTATTTCCCCCATTTTAACTATTCTTACCAGTTGGGGCACCAGTTATACATATGTTGGACCTTCTCAGTCTATCTTCTATAACTTCATTTTCATTTTTCTATGTATTTATCTTGTTTTATTGCATTCAGGGTGATTTATTGTCTTTTCAGGATAGGCTATGCTATGCTGCACACCAAACACACTCAGAAGGCAGAACAAAAGTTTATTTCTTGCATATGTCACAATCTGAAGCAGGTTGGTGGTCTCTTTTGACAGGTATCCTCCAAGATATGACTTTCTTCTTGTGATGCTGTCATCAATGTGTGGTCTTCATGATCTCCAAGGGAGCAGATGGTCATCCAGGTTGTTTTGTGGCCAGGCCAAAAAGTGACAAACTTTACTTTCATTCACATTCCAACTACATGGCCCTGATATCACTGCAAGGGCATCCAGGAAATATGGTTTTCCTATATTCTCAGGAAGAGGAAATGGAATGGGTGAGCATGTAGCCAGTCTCTGCCACATTCATTTAGTTCTCTTTCCAATATACTGATTCTCTTTTCCTTATCTAGTCTATTATTATCACATTACTACTTTTTTGACTCAATTTTTAAATTTTCAATAGTTTTTGGTTCATTTTTATATATAACTTTTCCAATTTAATAACCTGTTGTCATTTTAAGTATGCTATTTCTTCACTTATTTCTTTGAGGATTCTAAAAAAACTTGTTTTAAATACCTGGGCTAGTCACTCCATTTTTTTTTTTTTTTTAATTTCCTTAGGTGTGATTTGTCCTGTTTGTTGGATCTGCCAACCAGCTCTTATTATGATTGATGTCATTATATGCTTTGTAATTTTTGTATGAAAGCTGATCATGCATAGGAATTTTTTCCCATGCTTGCTCTTCCCTATTGAATGATTTCATTGTAGCCTCAGCCTGATCCTCTGAGATGCACAGCTCTGCCCTGAGTTTCTGTATAAAGATTTAAGCATTTTGACCCGTTATGTATAGTATATCAGCTTGATCCAATATTTGATCCATTATATATAGCACCATTTTTGGATGCCATACATAGGCCCCATTCCTGTCACTCTAAACAGAAATGTTCTAAAAATTTAGTTGTACTATCTTAGTCCCATTTCACTGATGGATACCTTTGGCTTGGCCCCAGGATTCAGGCAGGAGCTGGATTCTGACTCCCACTCCCAGGATGCTCTTGGTACCTTTCTCACTGAACGACTGAAGCCCTGGCCTCCACACCTTCTAGCTGGCCCAGTTTTGCTTGTACTGCATGGCTTCAGCTCTTGTCTCCTTTTTTTTTTTTTTGTGGTATGCGGGCCTCTCACTGTCGTGGCCTCTCCCTTTGTGGAGCACAGGATCCGGACGTGCAGGCTCAGCGACCATGGCTCACGGGCCCAGCCACTCCATGGCATGTGGGATCTTCCCAGACCGGGGCATGAACCCGTGTCCCCCGCATCGGCAGGCGGACTCTCAACAACTGTGCCACCAGGGAAGCCCTCCTGCCTACTTTTTTAATAAAGGCTTTCTCTACCTTCTCAAACAGAATTAAATGTGCCCTCTTCTGTGTTACCCAGCACACAGTATATTATGATTATCTATATATAGCCCTGTCATCTTAACTAGACTGTAGGCACATTGAAGGTAGAGATTCTGCCCTATTTGTCTTGCTGCCTCAGTGCCTAGCACAACAGCTGTAGATTAGTGAAACTGAATTTGAGGGGTTTTAGGGCCTCTTAAGGAACCCAATTTTTTACTGTAACACAGAACTGAGTCTCCATTGATATAACACGATGTTTGTGGAAGACAATTTATAGACATAACCAAAAGGCATGCGTTTGGACTCTGAAAATGATGTTCTGATCTGCCTGTTGGTGTGCTAACTTGGGCAAGGCTTTTTATTTGCTCTCATTTTGCTCCTTTGAAGATATAATTGCTTCTTGGTTCCATATTTCTATAGCTCATTACACTGTTCCATACCATTTCATTCTGAAAATAAAACAAAATAGGATATTTAAAATTAATGATGTGGAGCACAGCGTTTTTTTCTCTCTCTCTCTACCTCTAGGCAGAATTAGTAAATGGCTTCAACACCAGCCATTCTCTTTATTGGAAGCATCTGGGTTTCATTAGAGTAAGAAAAATCACTGATTACAAGGGGCGAGGCCCCAGACCTATGTTTCAAAGGATCACTGGGATGTTTATCTATTCCTATCACCTCCTTCCCTTGTCCAGCAGGCTTGGGATGGCTACTTCTGTTTCGTAGTAACAGAATTTGGTTTTGGAATTTGGAGATTCCTAGTATAAGGCTTTCCACATTGGCTTCATTTTCAAAGATTCAGAAAATGCACAGTTTCTTGGATGACACAAGATCCTATGGGGCAAAGCTCTGTATCTTTTGTGATTGTCCCTGTCCATGAAGAAACTAAAGTATCAGTGGGGGTCTATTGATCATGTTTTCTAACTTATGAAGGTAGTTGAAGGTTTGTCCTTTCCCCCCAAGCACCATAACTAGTTTAAAACGGAATTTGCAAAGACACACAATGTAGCCACCATATTAGGGGATGGAAGATTCAGTGAGAGGTGTTACAAGTGTACTACTATTAACAGTAATAATAGTATTTAGCTTTGATCATGAGTTTATATACCAGGCCCTTTACTTATCCTATTTCATTTGGACATGTGTGTGCTGGAGAAATGTTATTAAAGATCTTTCTGTTTTCTTAAGCTTGGTTCTCTCTTCCATCCCATCTGACCGATGTAGGAAAATCTGACTTTCTACTCTGGCGATCACCTTGCCCTTGGAAAACTTTAGCAGGATTAGGGGAAACAGTGGAATAGGATCCCTTTATATACTTGTGTGTTGCGGTTCATATTAATTATAAATCTGCAATTGCTGAAAATGCAACTCATATTGGCTTAAACATGAAAGGGAATGTGCTTGTTCACATGCTGAAAGGACTGGAAACACCAGGCTTCAGTCAGGGCTTTACCCAGCAACTCAGGTTAACACTGAGGACCCAGTCGCTTTTTTTCCTCCTCTTTGCCTTCCTCAACTTGTATTTCCCTAAATGGCCACAAGATGGCTGTAAGTAGCTGTGAGCACTAAGGACTTGTTCAAATCCAAAAGAAAAAGAAGGATCTTCGGGACGTTTCAAAGGAAGAGCGAAGCCATTTTCCCCAGAATCCTTCAGAAAATGTGTCTTTGTTTTCATTGACCCTAATTAGGTGAGATGTTCATCCCTGTCACGGTGGCGGCGGAGGGGTGCAACCTACGGATTACTTTAAGTCAGTCAGGGTCCATCTCTTGAATCAGTGTGTGGTCAGCTTCCCCTCAAGCACATGAGCTGCGTGAGGCAGGGATGTACATCCAAATGGAAATCAAGGCACTGAGTCAGAGGCACCGGATGGCAGGTGCTCCCAAACAGCATATTTCTTCAGGAGAGAAGTGTCTTCACTTTCCCTTCTCTGGGCTTGGAGGGTAAAGTACTGGGGACTCAGTCAGGACAGGAATGAGGCCCCAGGAAAGGAAGCCCGGAGTAGACCAGCCTCTAATCTAGCCCCGGGTTGGAGAGACAAAAAGGCTCACTTGTGTCCTCCCAGCTCACCTGGTTAAGACCTTCCCTAGTAACAGTGTGCATCGGCCAGGATTCCTAGTCCACGGGGCGTCACGTGGACTAGCCTAGTGGGCAGCTGGTAGGCAGGGGGTGTGGAGATTCAGGATGTCGGCCACCTTCTCGCATTTATCACCACTAACCGTGAAAGAAGCATCAGCAGATCGATACGAATATTCACCAGTTTTATGATAATAACTCAATCAGTGAACTTTCCTGTTCCTTCATTTCTTCATCTGTAAAATGAGGATAATGGGATCCTGGTAACCGCCTTGTTTATTTTATGTTGAGGATTTCAAGAGGGAACGTTTCTGCTCTTTGTCCGATGTTTTAGTCTTGGCCCATAAAGGTGGGAACTTCCACCCCACACCCGCCCCCGCTGGCTTCTCTTTCTTCCTCCGCGCTAGCCCTTCGCAAAGGAAGGCGGAGTCACACACTTGATTGGTCAGCCCTCTATCACTCATAAGTTACACTGGAGGGCGGGGTTATGTATGAAGGTGGTGTAGGTCCGCTCCCGTACTTGGTGCAGCCCCTTGCTGTGGGTGAGTGGACCAGTCAGGACCTGTTCTGGCACACCTAGACATCCTTCCCCATCACTTCTCGTAGTGAAATTGGTACGCAGAGCCCTTGGGGGAATCCAGTCAGCTCTCTAGCCTCAGGTGCCCTGAGGGTGCAGCTCTTGCGTTTGGATATGAGTTTGGAGAGAGGAGACCCCACTTTGAAGTGAGTTCATGGTCCCGCATTCAGCATTTACCAGACCTTTGCATTAGAATATTAGCTTCTTGTCCTGCCAACTGTGAAAACTTGCTCTTTCCCAGTTGGCTGTTGACCTTTGTGCATGGCTTCCTTTGGCAGGAACCCAGGTGAAGACTTGAGGATAATGGGCAAGGGAGGAGAGAAGATAGAAGGAGGTATCAAGGCCTAGCCTAGTCCTCTAATGCCCTATTAGGGGAGTGGTGCCAATGACATGTAATTCTATATTTGAAAGTATCTGAGAAGTTAAACCAAGCACAAATGTAAGGTAGCACTGGGCCCCAGTTGATAATGTAAGGACTGATGCTCTCCTGGGAATTGGCCTTGTACAGATGTCAGTTCTGTAAGAAACATTTCTACTCCAAGCACCAGAACCTTGATTGTTAGCTGGGAGATTTTTCTCTTCCAGATGTGCTTGAATAAAAATGTACTATACTACTCCCCTCTTATCTGCAGGGGATATGTTCCAAGACCCCCAGTGGCTGCCTGAAACTGTAGATAGTACCAAATCCTAGATATACTATGTTTTTCCTCTACATACATACTTATGATAAAGTTTATGTATAAATTAGGCACAGAGAGAATATTGGAATTACCAGCATCACGACTATTATACTTTGGGGCCATTATTCAGTGAAATAAGGGTACCTAAACATAAGCACTGCAATACCATGACAGTGGATCTGACAACTAGACAGCTACTCAGTGACTAATGGGCGGAATACGCTGGACAAAGGGAGGATTCACCTCTTGGATAGGACAGAGCTGGATAGTGAGAGATATTATCATGCAACTCAAAACAGCGCTCAATTTAAAACTTAGGAATTGTTTATTTTTGGAACTGTCCATGTAATATTTTCGGGCCACGGTTGACCACGGGTAATTGAAACCACGGAAATAGAAAGGGGGCATATACCATTGTGGCATAAGATATAGGCACTGCTCGGAAGTTGACTGATGTCCCCAACTTGGATGAACGATGCGTAGTAGATCTTTTCTTCTTCCTCCTCTATGAGAAAACACATCTTCTTGCTAAGTCTGTTTCCTTACAATGTGCTTTGAGTTTTAGAGTCTCCTGGGACTTTGGTTTCTCTACAAAGAACTCTTCCATCTTGAAAGATATCTTGTCTTCACTCTGCCTTTCTCTTGAGTTACTGCTCACCCTTTTTCTTTTCACTTCCCTTTACTGCCCACCCACATATTCCTTCATCCCAGATGATTTTCATGCCTATGGCTATGCTGAGTTGCTCTGTCTAAAGTCACCAATGATGTCACAATCACCACATTCAAATTCAAAAGTCTATGCTGTATAGCACAGGGAACACTGCTCAAGATTCTGTAATAACGTAAATGGGAAAAGAATTTGAAAAAGAATAGATACATGTATATGTACAACTGAATCACTTTGCTGTACACCTGAAACTAACATGACATTGTTAATCAACTATGCTCCAATAGAAAATAAATTTTTTTTTAAATTCATAAGTTTTTTCTTCGTTCTCACTCTCCTTGACATCCCTTCATTGCTGTTCACCATTTCTTTCAAAATTATTTAATATTCCAATAGCTTATTTTTGAAAGCATCTCCCCAATTTTACCATAATGCAACTACTTACATATTTTTAATCTCTTCTAGTCTTTAACCATATTTATAGTTTGCTAAACAAAGTTGGAAACAATATACAAAGAATTATTTGTTCTTTCATTTAATATTATTTATGGACATATCATACACGAGTAAAGCTGGAAAAAGCCTACAGATAGGGCATATTCCCTATGTTTTACAGATGAGAAAACTAAGGTTAGTTGGGCATGCCTGATGGAAAGCTGTGGCCAGGAGCACCCATACCCAGATCCCAGTCAGCCCTCCACCTTGGCAATAGGGCCCACAGAAGGGCTTCTCCAAATATGGAGAAAGCACCTGGGGGTGTTTGTTAAAAATGTAATTTCCAGGGCTTCCCTGGTGGCGCAGTGGTTAAGAATCCGCCTGCCAATGCAGGGAACACGGGTTCGAGCCCTGGTCCGGGAAGATCCCACGTGCCGCAGAGCAACCAAGCCCGTGCACCACAACTACTGAGCCTGTGCTCTAGAGCCCGCGAGCCACAACTACTGAGCCCACATGCCACAACTACTGAAGCCTGCGTGCCTAGAGCCTGTGCTCCGCAACAAGAGAAGCCACCACGATGAGAAGCCCACGCACCACAGAGTAGTCCCTGCTCGCCACAACTAGAGAAAGCTCGTGCACAGCAAGGAAGACCCAACACAGCCAAAAATAAATTAATTTATTTTAAAAAATGTAATTTCCAGGACCCTACCACATTTATTTTTTTTTTTGGCTAGCGGCCTGCAGGATTTTAGTTCCCCGGGCAGTGATCGAACTTGTGCCCCCTGCAGTGGAAGCGCGGAGTCTTAACCACTGGACCACCGGGGAAGTCCCCCTACCACATCTCTGAATCAGACTCTCCTTCAATGGGACACAGCATTTGCAACTGTAGCAAATACCTAGGTGATTCTTAAGTGTATTAAAATTTGAGAACCTCTGTTTTGGAAAGCGTAAGTCATAGAAGACCCATAGAAAAATTTCAGCACTACCAACTGGAGCTTCTGAGCTCGGCTAGACAAGCACAGATTTTGCCCCCACTAGAGGCTGAATGAGCAGCCAGTGCCTTGTCTGATCAGTATCCGTCAGGCCTGTCCAACTGCCACCAACCCAGTAGAAACAGATACATTTGTTCCATGTGACTTTTTATAAGAATGTCATATGGTTCCTGGGTTTTGAGCTATAGAAGGGAGAAGAGGGAAGGAAGAAATGGCCTAAGAGTGGTTCAAGATAGCTGTTAACACCATCTGAGAAGCAAGTTACCCAGTAAAGTTGCATTAAAAATCACTCTACTTCCTGACATGTATGTCCAGTACCTAATGGGGTATAAGAATTGCATGCCTACTACGATTACTGCCATGCATGGTTGCATTCCGGCCATGACCTTTACTGGAGCTTCCTTTGGGTATATTGTGTGTGTGTGTGTGCTTGGGGGAGAGTGGGGATGTTGGAGTGAAGGGTGGGAGAAGGGGAGGTGGTAACCTTTGAGCACACCTATAAGTCAGCCTGGTGTTTTATGAACTGCTGGTTGTGATAGATTAGTAGATTCCCAAACAATTCGGTGACCAGCATTTTAAAATGGGGTGGAAAGGAATGAAATGTAGAATAGCATGGAATAGAATAGATCACCATGTTTTAATCACAGTGGGTGGGGGGTGGTGTCGGGAGGGGACTATAGCAGATCAGAATGTGAAATTTCTTCATTTTGATAGTGGTCAAAATGTTTGAAAACTGCTGGGTTGGAGAAAAACTGCACTGATAAAAGACGAACAAAGTTTAGAAAGTCTGAATCCTTAGCAGAAGGTCACTTAGTTTCAGGCCTCCTGACTCCAAATCCAGTACTTTTTCCCCCTTACATGTCAATGCAGCATACAGCTCCCTTGGTCTACAGAATCTTCATGCATTTTCATTTCTAATGACTGAATATTAGGTTAATATAACTTCGTTTTATTATTTCCCTACTATTGAATATTTTGGTAATTTCATTTGTTAGCTAACATAAATAATTCTGCTATAAATATTTTTATAATTATAGGTTTGTTCTTCTTATGAATTACTTATATGGGATACATTTTCTGGTATGATCATTTTTATGGCTCTTACTGAAAAAAAAAAAAAAAACAACCAATTTATACTTCTGCCAACAACCATCTCCCACTAGTCTCCCAGGTACTAAATGTTATCATTCTTCCTTATACTGTTATCTAATATGCGTTAAACTGTCCCTTATAATTGTTTTCATTTGGATTTCCTTAATTACTTTTGAGGTTTAGTGTTTCAACGCTGGTTTATGTTGGTGTTCCTGATGTACATACTGCCTGTGTGTGTCCCAGACTTTGTCTCCACTGGGAACCTCGTTTGAATGACTCGATACATTTTAAACTTTACATATGCTGCCATATTTATGGGAAGCATTTACAGCAAACATTTTTCTTATTCTGTTACACCTCTTTTTGCTTTAATTTTGAAAAATTCCCTTGCTTCGGAGTTCTACATTTTTATATACATAATTCTATCCATCAGTATTTTTTACTTCGAATTTCTTCCATGTTTTATATCATAAAAAGAAATCATCTAATAGTTAGAAAAAGCATTCTATTTTCATTTTCTTGTAATACGATTTTTAATTCGGATGTACATGCGCAAAACGAAAAATCCCTCACTTTTGTGGAATGTGAGGGTGTAAGTCAAGAACAGAGTTGTTATAATAAGTCTTTTTACTGTTCTTCTAAATCAGTCATTCTCAACGAGTGGTCCCAGACCAGCAGCATCACATCACCTAGGAACTTGTTAGAAATGTAAATTCTCAGACCCCAACCCGACCTACTGAATAGAAACTCTGGGGGTAATCTGTGGTTTTTTTCTTGCGGTACACGGGCCTCTCACTCTTGTGGCCTCTCCCGTTGCCTAGCACAGGCTCCGGACTCGCAGGCTCAGCGGCCATGGCTCACGGGCCCAGCCGCTCCGCGCCTGTGGGATCTTCCCGGACCGGGGCACGAACCCGTGTCCCCTGCATCGGCAGGCGGACTCTCAACCACTGCGCCACCAGGGAAGCCCATAACTTTTCATTTTACATTTAGGTCTATGATCCATTTTGAGTTAATTTTTGTGTAGGGTGTGAGGTCTGTGTTAGGATTCTTTTTTTTTTTTTTTTTTTTGCATGCGGACACCCATTTTGTGCCAGGGCCGTTTGTTGAAAAGATATCCATTCTCCATGGCATTTACTTTGTTCCTTTGTCAAAGATCAGTTGCCTTTATTTGTGCGGGTCTATTTCTGGGCTGTCTATTCTGTTTCATTGACCTACTTGTCTATTCTTTCTCCAGTACATGCTGTGTTAATTACTAACGTTTACAGTGAGTTGTGAAATTACATAGTGTCAGTCCTCTGGCTGTGCTCTTCTTCAGTGCTGTGTTGGCTATTCTGGGTTTTTTGCTTTTCCATATAAAATTTAGAATCTGTTTGTCAATATCACACATAGACTTCTTGAAATTCACAACAATTCTGCCACTGAGGTATGGAAAAGATCATTTAATTTACTCACTCATAGATGAGCTGAGTGAGGCCCTGGGCAGTTAGGAATTTGCCCATTGTCCTGCAGATGCTCAAATCCAGGTCTTCCACTGCCAAGCCCCCAGTGTTTTTCTCACTCCTGTATAGATACTGTTTATAGATACTGTCTAGATAGCAGGATCAAACATGTATACACATGTTTGTGTACACCTGGCCTGTGTGCAAAACAGTATCCAGTATTAGCGTTCAGAGGCCTGGGAGTGGGGAAGTTGGCAACCCTACGTGCCAGCAATGAGAGTGGTCAAGCTGTTAGGACGTGGTTACTTGAACCTTCCTTCAAAAACCAAACTCAGTTCATGGGAACTATCACCGAAATACTAAGAGACCAAGTAAGTTGCCTGTACTGAAACACAGCTATCCCTTGATCTTACATCCCTGGCTCTTTCACAAGTATATCTCGAAAGCCAAGTGGGAAATTACTCTCTTGTAGTATATATGACATGGGACACATGTCTCAAACCAAGTCTAAAAAAATCTATTTTAAAATATTTTCTCTTATTAGAAAAATAATATAGGTTTTAAAAAGGAATTTAAAAGTACAGAAAATTCTAAGAAGAAAAACAAATCACATATATTCTTGTTACTACACGGAGATAACCTCCATTACCAGTTTAGTAATTCCCTTCCAGCATTTATTCTATGCATATATCTCGTATCTGAGGGTTGTTCATTCGACTACTTTTAATTAATTGTTTTTCATTGAGCTACCATATTTGAATGTATGTGTATCTGGATTATTTGGTTACATTTTCTTATGGGTGCTTCCTATAACATTGCACGTACTTCATGAATATGACTTTAAGTGGTTGCATTATATCCTATCATATGGCTCTACAATTATTTGTTTAACCATTCTGCTACTGTTAGAAAATTTGCTATCATAACTGTATTTTCAGAGTGAAGCCTTGTACATATGTCTCTGTCCATATTTCTGATTTCAAAATTATTCCTCTTAAATAAGGACGAGGTTGCTTTTTGTCTTAGGAGGCAGACCTCTTCAAAGATCTTGTGTCAGTTTTGTCAAAATATATGTGTTTTTAACACATTAGTGCCATATTCTGCCCACTGTCTTCACATCTGAAAACAATGTGAGACACTTATCTTGTCTCTTTTCCATCAATTTGTTTTTATCCTTCTGATAGTTCTTAGCCAGATGTAAGTATCTTTTATCCTCCCATTAAGACAGTGATGTGGGATAGTGGCCTTTAAAAGGAGGTCCTCAAATGAAAACTAAACCAAGAACTGTCAAAAAAAACCGTCGAGAATTGTCACTAAGAAGGACCTGCCAGCCAGAATTTGCCAATGGTTTAGAAACTTCTCTGCATAAAGATTACTGAGATGACCCAAAAACTTTCTCTTCCCATCCCAATAAGTTGAATTTCCTCATTTTGACATTTAGAAATCTAAATGCAAGAAAATGATAATAAAATGGGGGGGGGTCATTTATCTATCTATCCATCTATCTATTTATCTATCTATCCATCCATCTATCCATCTGGCTGAATCTTTTGTTCTGCCAATTTAGTGACATTTTTATGCCTGATTTATCAAACTGCTGTGCAGTCAGTTGGGTTGAGTCATTTGAAATCACCTAAGACACTTCACCAGCTATACTTTTATGGCAATGTTTAAGCAAATAAAATGTGTCTCAGAGTAGAGGGGCTGATTAATTGTCTACCGGTATAATTTGAGAATCACCAAAAAGTACACCAACCTCAATATACCTCCCCCCAGGCCCAAGCACTTCTGTATTACTTATTCACAAAAATGTAGCCCTTATTACAAGAAAAGAAAACTAAAGACTACAATTCCTCATACAAAAATCCTCAAAAATATTAACAAATCAGATCTGGCAATAAACATAAAAGAGAATACATAATGACAAAGTGGGGTTCAGTCTAGGAATACTGATGTTAGTTTAACATTTGAAATCAATCAGTGTAATCCAATGTAATCTGTTAATATGATAACAGAGTAAAGGAGACACACACTGCAACATCTCAGTAGATGGAGAAAAAGCAATTAGCAAAATTCAACATTCATTTATGACAAAAAAATTCCTAGAAAACTGGGAATGAAACAAAATTCATCAATCTGATGAAAAGCATCTATGAAAAACTTACAGCTAACATCAAATTAGCTGAATTCTGAATTTTCCCACTAAGACTGGGAACGAGGCAAGGATGGCTGCTCTCACCACTTCCATTCGACGTTATACCAGAGGTTCTAACCAGTGCAAAAAATCAAGAAGAAGAAAGAAATGACACAAATATTGGAAAAGAAGAAGTGAAACATTCTCTATCTGCAGACAACGTGATTGTTTATGTAGGAAGTCCTAAGGATTCAAAATTTAAAAATTGCTAGACCTAAAACATTAAGGTGAACAAGGTCTCAAGATAACAAGGTCAACACATAAAATCAATTATATGTCTATGTACTAGCAGCAAATAATTGAGAAAAATTTTAAGTCATTTACAATAGTGTCAAAAAGAAATAAAATATTCAGGGATAAATGTAGTAAAAGGCATGCAAAATACCTCTGTTGAAAACTGTAAAACATGACTGAGAAATTAAAGAAGACCCAAACAAATGGAGAGATATAGCATGTTCATGGAGCAGAAACTCAATAAAGTCTTCATCCAGGTGCTCTAAGGCCTAACCATCTGTCTCAAAGTCCTCTTGATAATTTCTCCCAGTACAATGTGGATTTATAAGCTCCTACATTAGGTCCTTATGCAAGCAGGCTTCTAAATTGTCCATCCTAGAATGTCAGAATTCCTTAACTGAGTATGTAGATGAGGCTTCACAGATGACAGGATTATAGATCTATAAGAAACCAAGTGGACTTCTCCTCAGCCAGTAGACTTTGGCAGAGAGGTTGGGGGACTTGTAATGATCTACAACTGGAAGGAGAACTAGAATTAGAGTGTCTTAACTCGCAGCCCAGAATTAAGAGGCTTATCTATAAAGATGTGTTGTTATTCAGGATTTTTTATTTGAAAGAAAGAAAAGAAACCCAATGAAAAGTAGCTTAAGCCCCAAATGGAATATATTGGAAAGATAATGAGGTAGTTCACAGAATCAAGGAACAATCTCTGGATTCAAGGATGCGCTAGACACCACGGGAACTAGAAACGTGGACTCAAATACTGTTGATAGGCTATGTCTTTCCGATCATTTTTGTCCTTTTCTTTCAGTGAGAGTTCCCCAGAAATTTGACACTAATGATAAAGTCTTTGAGATTGCAGATGAGTTTTAAAACTAAATTAGAGAGGATTACAGCCAGGGTGCTCTGAGGGGAGGGGAGGGTAAGACTTGGCTCCCAAAGAGGGTGGCGATCAGTGGGCTCCCAGACAAGGTGGCCCCTCCCCACTCAGCCCCGCTTCCCGCACATAGTTTCTCCTCTGGATCAAACACGTAATAAAGAGAATGTCTCGGGGCTTCCCTGGTGGCGCAGTGGTTGGGAGTCCGCCTGCCGATGCAGGGGACACGGGTTCTTCCCCTGGTCCGTGAAGGTCCCACATGCCGCAGAGCGGCTGGGCCCGTGAGCCATGGCCGCTGAGCCTGCGCGTCTGGAGCCTGTGCTCCTCAGCGGGAGGGGCCCCAGCAGTAAGAGGCCCGTGTACCGCAAAAAAAAAAAAAAAAAGAAAAAAGTGAGAAAGTCTGGAATCTGAAAAAAAAAAAAATACAAAAAATAAGAGAGGATTCATGGTTACTCTTTTAAACTCATCAGAATTACGTATATTTATATTATAGTGCACAGGTTTTTCTCTCTTTTCTTTTCCCTGATGGGTGTTATTGTTGGAAAATTTACTATTAAAAATCATTGTAAAAGGCATTCTTGATACTTAATTGTATATTTTTCCTGAGGCAAAATTTTCCTGCCCTGATTTCAGTCTGTCCTCCATTGGTTTATTTATTAGATTCCTCCACTAGATAGTATCTCTTCCAGCTTTGGATAAAACACTCCCCGTGAGTATCACTGCCTCTGTCCTCACCAGCTAGGAAGCCTACATTGAACTTCACTTTCTGTTGTCTATATTACGAAAAAAATTAATATCTTTTTTACATATATCCTGCCCACCAACTTACCACTCATTGGTGTGGGGGAATGATGGGAAAGGCAGTCAGGTGTAATTTGCTACACCCTCGCATGGCTGCATAAGAGTGTGCCTTGGGCCTGGAACATTTCCTTATGAGGAGCTAAGAAGCCCTCATGGCCTCGCTTGGGAGAATCTTTCCCTGTTCTGGGCTTGCTGTGTGCTCCTTTGTTGTGCCTACGCATGTGTGTTATACGGCACCGGGCTAATCCCACTGCTATATCTTTTGCTAGTGGGAGGCAACGGGGTCCTTTGCCTGCAGACAAGAGGGGTGCATGCAGACCATCTCCCTGCTCTGGGATGAGACCTGCCGGCCATGGGAGACTGGCCCACACTATTGAATCTGATTTCGCTCTGTCTGTTCTCTAGGTGAATAAAGCATCATTCCATCCAGTGCCTGTGTGAGTCGTGTCTTTCTTGGCAACACTGACACCTGCAAACCATGTAGCGGGTTGACATCCGGGACTTAATGCTCCTAGTGGCAGGGATCATTATGTTCTTTACTATCCTCCACTCAGTGGGACACCTCCCCTGGAGGCAGTAACAGGTGGCACTTGCTTAACAGGGGAGCATATTGAGTGACACTTGAGAAACACTATCTTAAAAACATGTTTATTGTTCTAATCTCTCCCCATCCCTAGCCCATAACAGACGCTCAGTACGTGTGTTGAACTGAGTTGGCCGGTAACAAACATCACCCCAAAGATCCCGCTGTGCAGCCCTGGAGAGCAGGAGCTGCACCCCTAGATCGGTTCCTGTGGCACCTTCTCTAGGGACCCTCACCAGGGCCCTGTGTCCCCAGGGACAAAGGGACCTCGCCCGAGGCAGCCAGCCCACACTGACCACCGCTGATGTTCCTGGAAATGGAGCCATTGACCTAAAGAGGACAAGAGTGAGGTGTTTAAACCCCTCACCACCACTGCATTTTCTGTGACAAACAGGACTGGAGTTTTGTTTGATTCTAGCCAAGTTCTGATCTAGTAGCACATGCAGAAACTTGGTCCAGGCGAGGCATCTGTACTGAGATGATATTGAAATCAACCAGTGATCCGCTTTTCAGCACAATCCTTACTTTCTTGTCCAGTAGATTAGAATGAAGAGGGCTGAAACACCAACACTTGACAATTCTCGATCATCTTGTATGTGGAGTGCAAACAGAGAGAGGAGGTGCATGCCTCCCCCTTCTTACCTCTTTAGATTTTGTTACGTGGATACGGCTCTGTTTATGCCTGTATAGCCCTCATTTTCTAATTCAAAACTATCTTTCTTCTTCCTACCACAGATGCATGACTTACTTGCTGGAACAAATCATGGAGCCCATATACAAATGCCTTGCTAGAAGTTTGCACGGGAAGACAAAAAAAGCTCTTTCCCTGCTCAACGCAGATGTCAGCCAGCACAACACCCAAGCATTCAGAGAATGTGATGGAAATTGCATATACAGAGAAGTACACTTAGTGTATTAGCTAGGGTGATCTGTTCTTTTAGGCTATTCAGAGAAATAACGGTCATTTGCAGTGGTTTTTGTCAACTGCTCTATCATTTTGTGTAATTAGGGACAGCGTTTTTTTTTTGAGTGGCAAAACATGCAGAGATTCAGGTTTTCCTTTTTTTCTCCCGAACCCCCAGCCCCGGCCCCATAGAACAGCTCTGTTTCTGGAGCCCTCAGAACTGTAATGGCCTTTGGGCAGAATAAGTCACTGAGGCGGCAGCATCAACATGGAACATGCTGTTAGCTAAGCAGAGAGACAGGCACAGATGACGTATGCAGTCAGCTCCACGGAAGGAGGAAAGATGAACGACAGAGCTGTTTCCTGAATGTCCTACCTGTCCATCACTTGGTACCAAAATGCCCGCTTGGCTATCCAGCTTCTTATTTTTTTTCCACCAGAGAACAGAGGCCCTAAGGACGCAAAAGCTTACGTATTTTGACATGTCAGAGGAGAAAGCGATAAAATAAAATTTTCCTGCCACACAGGGTGAAGGGAATTTAAATATGTAATTGTTTTCAGCTGCTTTGCTCTAGCCCTGCCCTTTTATCTACTGCTCTTAGAAATGACTTCATTTAGCCAAACTCTCCCTCTCCCCCCTCCACCACAGACATTTTCAAAGCACGAGTCACATGACTCCGTTTCATTAGCGCCTTTTGGTCCCAGCATCCTTGATGATATCAGTTATAGCTCTGGGAGTTTGGTTTGTTCATACATTAACCATCATTAGGAACAAACAGCAGACAGTTTCTCTCAGGAGCAAAGCCCATTCCCTGTGCTGACAGAGCCTAAGAAACAGTGCCCTTCTAGAATACCGTTTATGCCTGATATGTAAGTTTTCTCTTACACTAGCTCTGGTGTATTCTCCTGAGTTTACACAGCATGCCCCCTAGACCAGTGCAAAAAGAGTTGTTGATTTTTTGTAAGATTCACAAACAGTATTCTTGTCATGCCTGGTACCCAGGAAGTCCCAGAGTTTTTACTTTTCATGCTTTTTAGCTGAATTGGGTTGTCATTATGTCACGGATAATCTTTTCTGTGGCATCCTGAGACTAAGTGAAGTCTTGATTCTCAATATTTCCATTTGTACAGCTAAATTTAAAATAAAGAACATATACATTAAAAAAACCGGTCTCTTGTAGATCTGTGATCTAATAAATGATGGATTTTGACAAAAAAATGAAACCACTCTATTACTAACATTTGAGAGATATGATTAAGAACAATTCCAATGGTGGTTACTTTTCAAGTGAATTTCCTGCGGTTTTATTTACCTGAGTGCTGGAGGACCAACTTCTCAGGAGTCTCAGACTGTGGATATGGTACCACTGAATTAAGTCCTTCAGCTGGTTCACTTCCCCAGTCACCCAAAGGTCACGCCGCCTGGCAATCCATCAGTTACTGAATCATCAATCCTTTTGTTGGCAATGAACTCATACTTGCTTTCTGTTTGATTGATTTCTTAGGCCAAGGCCACTGAGAAAACAAAACACTCTAAAACATTAGATTCCCTGAAACACGCACAGGTGTGGCCAAAAGCCTCACTTCCTCTCTTTCCAGTTTATCTTTGATCGTCTGTAAACAGTGGTGGAACACTTTATCTGTGATCTGAACTGTCCTATTAATAAATGACCCAAAGAAAGGCTGAGGCATGTTTTTTCTAGTCTGACACCTCAGGTACCATAATAATGACAGGAGCAAACCTTCCTTCTGCCAACAGTCCATTTCTGTTCCAACTCTTCCTTACATGTGGTCCAAGCAGAAGATCACTGTCCTGTGACTGATAACCTGCAGGCTGAATATGAAAGACGTCCTTAGGGAGAACCTTCCCAGACTCAGGGAAAAACCTGGGTTGGTGCAGAGCTCTCTCTGCAATTTACCAGTTGCTGGAGTAGCTCTCCTCCCAAGGAGAAGCCAGTGGCTGGGGACAACCGATGTTTGTGTTCCCTGCCACAGTGTCACAGCCTTAACCTTTGGTGGTGTGCTGTCTGCCTCAAGTTCGCAGGTTTGTCCTCGCAAGGCTTGATTTTCTGAGGTTACCTGATTCATCCTAGATTTGAAGTCTACAATTCAGCCAAGTTATTGGCAGGCAAGGAGTGGTCTAGACCAGGAGTTAGCAAACTTTTTCTGTAAAGGACCTAATAGTAAATATTTTCAGCTTTGTGGAAATACAGCTTCTGTCACAACTATTCAGTTCTGCAGTTGTAGTGTGTAAGTAGATACACACATCGAATGAGTGTAGCTTTGTTGCAATTAATTTTATTTGCAAAAATAGGCAGTGGGCTGGATTGGGCCCATGGGAGATGGTTTGCTAAGCCCTGCTCTATAGAAGTTGTCTCTAATGCTCTTGATTATGTATGCTATCAGTTCAAACAAAGCAAAACACACATTAAAACCCAAAACACTTTAAAATATATATCCACAGTAAATGTTTA
Source organism: Globicephala melas (assembly GCF_963455315.2). Taxonomy (NCBI): domain Eukaryota; kingdom Metazoa; phylum Chordata; class Mammalia; order Artiodactyla; family Delphinidae; genus Globicephala; species Globicephala melas. The sequence goes on from NC_083321.1 coordinate 90,156,785, forward strand.
TTTATGTATAAATTATATACAAGGACAAATGTGCTAATATATTTTGTATATTATAAAACATATACAGGAGGTTTCCCTGGTGGCGCAGTGGTTAAGAATCCGCCTGCCAATGCAGGGGACACGGGTTTGAGTCCTGGTCTGGGAAGATCCCACATGCCGCGGAACAGCTAAGCCCGTGCGCCACAACTACTGAGCCTGTACTCTAGAGTTCACGAGCCACAACTACTGAAACCCGTGTGCCTAGAGCCTGGGCTCCACAACAAGAGAAGCCACCACAATGAGAAGCCCTCGCACCGCAAGAAAGAGTAGACCCCTCTCGCCACAACTAGAGAGAGCCTGCACGCAGCAACGAAGACCCAACACAGCCAAAAACAAATAAATAAAATAAATAAATTTATAAAACAAAACAAACAAACAAAAACATACACAGGGACTTCCCTGGTGGTCTAGTGGGTAAGACTCTGTGCTCCCAATGTAGGGGGCCCGGGTTCAATCCCTGGTTGGGGAACTAGATCCCGCATGCATGCCGCAACTGAGAGTCCACATGCTGCAGCTAAAGAGACTGCATGCTAGAACAATGATCCCATGTACCGCAACTAAGACCTGGCACAGCCAGAATAAATAAATAAATAAATAATAAGTAAATAAATAAATATTTTTTAAAAATAAAACATACACAAAAATAGAACTTTAAAAAATGAGATATAGATACAATAGTGCTTTCAAGTATAATTTTAATTGTGATGACTTCATACTATCATTAGCTAAGATCTAAAAGTACACTATATACTGAGGGCTAGGTTCACAGTTAATGACAGTGGATTTAAATCCATAATTTAATTGGTCTTCCTGGTAATTTCAAGATTGTTTGGCTAACTTTTTATTAGACCCAAATAGATCTTTATTTATGTCTTGTAATGTTACTGGCAAAGAATTCAAACTATTTTTCATTTTAACAAGCTCATATTGTTTGCACTCTGCTAAGCCCTCTCCTAAGTGTTCCAAAAATGTTATTTAATTCTCATAAAAGCCCTATGGGGTGAGTACTATCATTACCCATTTTTACACAGAGAATTTAGGTAAATTGCCTAAAGCCACACTTTTGCTAGGTGGCTGGCTCCAGAATCCTTGTTCTTATCCACTGAACTAGGCTGCCTCTCCCACTTTTTTGCTATTCCCTTAAACTTTCACTATTATAATTAAACTTCAGTCCACACTTTCTTTTTAGGGATATTTGAAAGATACTTGTCTATTTAGGGTATGGTGACCTTAGGTAAAACTAAGTAATATGGTCCAAAACTCCACTTAACTAGACGCATGCAATATACTAGAGTATACTGCCATCTAACGAATGGGACAGAGTGAATGAGGGCTACCCTGTTAAACCCCTCACCTTATGGGATTCCCACTTTCCTTCTAGGAAACCAGAGAAATGTGTCCATTGACAGATGGACTAACCAAAGATGCCAGGGTCCATTTGCATATTAAGGATTAATTCTTTTTTTTTTTTTAAGATATGTAAGTCCTAACATATTCTTTCAGCCCCCGAATGGAAGATGTTGCACACCTCCAGGAATATGCCACCTCTGCTTTCTAAAAGAATGGCTTTATGTCCTAATTACATTATACTATGTCCCTAATAAAATATTGACCTTGTTTATACTAATAAACATGATAAAGGCTAATCTATAATAACTATGATTGCCATTATATTACAATAATTTGATATACAAAGATACAGTTAGATGCCATTGCACTAATTTTCAGCTGTTATTAATCATTCTGTTAACTTAAAACTCTTCTTCTTTGTTCTGACTTAAAGAGAAAATAATCTTCAAAGCTCTGAACTTCACTTCTGGTCAAAAGCTTGTTGTGAAATGCCCCACTCAGCAATATTCCTCTTACCTTTAATTTCTCAGTTTGTGAACTGATGCTTAGCGCTCTCTACATCAGTGGTTCCCAAACTTTCATGCATATCAGGATCACCTGGAGGGCTTATTATAGCACAGATTGCTGGGCTTTGGCCTCAAATTTCTCATTCAGTTGGTCTGGGGTGGGGCCTGGGAATTTGCATTTCTAATACCTGGGACCAGCTGCTGCTGGTCCAGGAAATGACTGCTCTGGATAACTATTGGTCTTGCTCTTTCCAGGAAGCAGAAATTGGCTTTCTGTTGTGCATGTGGTTACCTATGCCATGTGACTTTGCTATTACCCAGGAATCTTTTGTTTGTTTGTTTGTTTGTTTTTGCGTTACGCGGGCCTCTCACTGTGTGGCCTCTCCCGTTGTGGAGCACAGGCTCCGGAGGCGCAGGCTCAGCGGCCATGGCTCACAGGCCCAGCTGCTCCGTGGCATGTGGGATCTTCCCGGACTGGGGCACGAACCCATGTCCCCTGCATCAGCAGGCGGACTCTCAACCACTGCGCCACCAGGGAGGCCCTACCCAGAAATCTTGATGTTGCAATCCAACCCCATATACCTAGCTAGACCACTTAGGGCTTATCCTTGGTGTCAGCTTTTATCCCACGCCAGTTCTGCTTCAGTCCTTACTCAACAACTATGTACCACCAAACCCACCCTCAATAATTCTTGGCCTGTCCTGGAACAGAGGCTGGCATTAATTATGAGAAGAATTATACAAGGTTGTATCCTTTTCCTTCTTTTTACTCTATGTTCTTTCTCTGACCAATTTCATATGGTCACTCCCATGTTTCAACTGTCACCTTAAGATGATGATTTTTCAACCACACGTCTATAGCGCTGACCTCTCTCCTGAGCTGCAGACCAGCACCACTCAGCTGCCCATTGGACATGTCTACCTTGATGGGACATAGGTATCTGAAACTCACTGTTGTAGGTTGAACTGAGTTCCCTAAGAGGATATGTTGAAGTCCTAACCTCCAGTATGTGTAAATGTGACCTTATTGGGAAATAGGGTCATTATAGATATCATTAGTTCAGATGAGACCATACTGGAGTAGGTTGGGCCCTCAATCCAATTGTCTGGTGTCCTTATAAGAAGAGAAGAGACATAGACACACAGGAAGAACACAACTTGTGATAATGGAAGTGAATATTGGAGTGATGAGGTTACAAGACCAGGTATGCCAAGGATTGCCAGCAAATGCCAGAAGCTAGAAGAATCAAGGAAGAGTTATCCCCAACAGGTGTCAGAGGGAGCACAGATCTGCTGACATTTGATTTCAGACTTCTAGTCTCCAGAACTATGAGATAATAAATTTCTGTTGTTTTTAAGCCACCTAATTTGTGGTACTTTGTTTCAGCAGCCCTAGGAAATGGATACATTCATCATGTCCCAAACTGAACAGAATGCCCCCTTTCCTCCCCAGTAACCCAAACTTGCTTCTTCTCCTAACTTCCTTTTTCAAATAATAGCATTACAGTCTACAGTCTTGCTCATCCAAACTAGAAAGTTGGATTCATTTTATACTCTTCTTCACCCTTAACGTCCTATAAGCCACCATGTTTTGTTAACTCTATCCCTTATCTGACCTTTCCTTTAACATCTTGGCCATTGCAACAACTTCCAAAAAAATTCTTTTTGTTTCCTTTATCTTTCCTGTATTTCCAATTAATATCTGCTATAATGATCTATCATATTAAAGTACTTATAATAATAATAGCTACCCTTTATTGAGAGCTTATATTACATCTAGAAATGTACTAAGTTCTTTCACATGCATTGATCTTCACAACTTTAGCTGGTAACTACTGTTATTATCTTCATTTTATGGATCAAAAAACTGTTGCTCAAGTGCACGAAGCTATCAAGTATCAGAGCTGGGGTTTGAAGTCTTACCCACTCTGCTAGTCTCCTTGTAGCCCATCACAGCACCTCCTTAAAATAGAAAGGATGGAATGGCACTCAGGCCCCAAAGCCATGTCTCCAGCCTTGTTTCCCTACGTATTTCTCTACAACCCTCTGCTCCAGGCTACTCATCATTTCCTGGCTTTACTTTCCTGCCCTTATGGCTTTGGTCATGCAGTTCCCTCAATCTAAAAATCCAACAAATTTTCACCACCAAAAACCTTTCACATCGGACTTCTCTGGTGTTGCAGTGGTTAAGAATCTGCCTTCCAATGAAGGGAACATGGGTTCGAGCCCCAGTCTGGGAAGATCCCACATGACACAGAGCAACTAAGCCCATGAGCCACAACTACTGAGCCTGCACTCTAGAGCTTGGGAGCCACAACTACTGAGCCCGTGCGTCACAATTACTGAAGCCCGTGCGCCTAGAGCCTGTGCTCCGCAGCAAGAGAAGCCACCACAATGAGAAGCCCGCGCACTGCAGCGAAGAGTAGCCCCTGCTTACCCCAACTAGAGAAAGCCTGTGTGTAGCAACGAAGACCCAACACAGCCAAAAATAAAAATAAATAAAATATAAATTTTTAAAAAAACCTTTCACATACCTCAGTACCAAGCTTAAGTATGGCCTCTTTCACCAGTACCCCAAGTTGGAATGACCTGTTCCTTCCTCTATGTAGCCTATTTAGAACTTAGGCCATTCTACCCTGCTTTCTTTCTAGCCATTTATATGTTTATTTCCACATGGTCATGCTGGCCTCCTAATTCAAAGGCCGGCCATGCCATTTAATTTTTCCTTTATTTTCCTGCCGTCTTTTCTAACAGTGCTTCAATGATTTGAATTGTTAATAGTAGCAATAGTAATCATGGTAGGAATCTTAGCAAACCTTTGCTATCATTAACACTCAACAGTTTCAGTACTATTTGAAAACTAAAGTCATATTTAAAAACATCGTATCAACTTTTTTCCACAATTGAAATTTCTTAATCTATTGACCTATTTTCATATAATATGAGAACTTCCTTTGAAATACCTATTTCTATTCAATTTGATGTTTCATGTGATAGACTCGTTTATTGTGTGGTAACATCAAAATCTGTCCATTATCCTTTAGAAATAAAACGCTTCCAAAGGAGGCCAGGGGTGGGGTCGGAGGGCGACCACTTTGTTTTCTACTCTCCAGAAGATATTCTCTTTGCTCCTTGATCTTGAAGCAGGTCTGCTTTGTTAGTGATTTTAGGTTATGTCCCGGCCAGTTCAGAGCTAACCTAGGACTCAATTAGATTTCATGATAGGGAATCAGCTAACCTAGGACTCAATTAGATTTCATGATAGGGAATCAGTATGTGCGTCTCACTGCCCTCACCATTTATGAAGCTTAAACCCAGCCCTCATTTATTTTGGAGTCTCAGAGAACTGGTATAAGATCAAATTCCACACTTCTGGGCAAGCAGAAGGAACCCCAAAGAAGAAAACAGAGAAGAAACTCACTGAGCTCCGTGGGAAATCAAGCCAGGGTGGACATTCAGTCCAAGTGGCAGAATAACTTTCTGCTTAAATGAAAAACTATTTAGAAGTCAGTCACGTGCGAATGATGAACCAAAGTGGTTATAAATGGAGGTGCTTTGATAAGAAACTGAAGAATATTTAATAAGGACTTAAGAACACTTAATGAGGATGGAAGAAAATGATTAGGAAATAATTAAAAGGAAAACAATATATTCTACAAAGCAGAGAAATGGGATGAAAAATAAAGTGATCACTCTTCCCCCTTGGGCTTTTTAATTTTTTTCCAAGCTGGAAAAATATTCCTGTTTCTGCCCTTTTTTTTTTTTTTTGCGGTACGCGGGCCTCTCACGGCTGTGGCCTCTCCCGCTGCGGAGCCCAGGCTCCGGACGCGCAGGCTCAGCGGCCATGGCTCACGGGCCCAGCCGCTCCGCGGCATGTGGGATCTTCCCGGACCGGGGCACGAACCCGTGTCCCCTGCATCGGCAGGCGGACTCTCAACCACTGCACCACCAGGGAAGCCCTTCTGCCCATATTTTGAAATATCTAGAACATTGAATTTATTGATGGAAAGTGTACTTACCATCTAATCAGAGAAATCCTAAAGGGAAAAGAGTGCTCTACACATCAGAGGTACCCTAGAGACTAGACTGTTCATAACTCTGCATGAACAGGGGGGAAAGTGCTATATTCCCATTAAGGAGCAACACAGTTGGTTAAAGAATGAACAAAAAGCAACATTTCTTCATTAGTGTCGTTGCAGGAAGCTGATGCTCTGAAAGCTGGAGGCCATCAAATGGGATATTGCAACAATAAAACAGAATGAAAAAATGAAATGCTCCATTCTCTTGTCAATCTCTTATGTTTATCTCTTTCTTTTTAATATTCTTGGCACTACCCTGGTAAGCTAATGCATGTTTGCAGTTTCGTTTTGTGCTTGGTAATTGTGCTATGGCCACTTATTCATTTGACAGACTTTGCTTTAAATGAAGGAAACTGGCAGGTTGGAGGAAAAAAACCAATGTTGCCAAATCACCAATTAAGGAAACTGCTGGAGGGAAAACTGGTCCTGAGACTGGTATCCATAAAAATGATATAGTGATGCTGCACTTCAAAAGACATTTTGAAGAGACACTTAATGAAGGACATAACAGAGGGGATTATAGGCTGGCTAATGTATATGACTGCCAAATTTAGACCATGAAGATAGATACAATGGGGTACGATCATTTTTACAAACATCTGGACATCGAAACAACAAATATATCAAATTGTGATGCAGTTGACAGGTAGGCTGATTCTCCCTCCGTAACTGGAGGAAGTCAGTCTCATGATCAATTCTGTTCAAAACCCCCTGTGAAGAGATGTCACCTTGGGAGGCAGTAGACATGAGAATGAAGAGGCCATAGTCCTGGCCCTCCTTCTTGGATCTCATAATCTAGCAAAGGAATAGGCAGACACACGGGTTAGCTGGATGTAGCTCCAAAGGCTGAAGCAGAACATTCCTCTGCTTTTCCCACTGAGTCACCTGCCAGGATCAGGCGGACCGTTCTTCCTCCAGTCTCCCTCATTGTTCTTCCCTACAGCATCCTCGATTTTGTTCGATTTCTCCAATTTCCCCCAATACCCAGCTCCACCTGGAGAGGCAGAATCAAATCCCTCATGTCTTCAAATTGCTGAAGAGGCTTTTATTCATTCCTTCCTTCACATTCTTAAATAAATACACCTTTCCTCTCTTGCTAATACGATTGCTTCTTATGGATTAATTTCAATGAACTATTATGACCCACATCCTTGACTCTTCACTCTATTTTACCAAAGACCCTCTCCCAAAAAAGTGTGAACGAGAAAAAGATGTGGGAAGAAAGGCCCATCTTGCCCCAGATAACAGGCACCAAAATCATGGTATGAACACAGTCCTGTGAAATGACTGAGAACCTGGAGGTGGCATCATGGGAGATTTCAAGGAAGAGGTGATGCTTGTTGAGTGGGATACTTGTGCTCAACGCTGTGCTATATACAGTCAAGTTACCTAATGTAAGCTATGGCTACTGTCCTGAAAACGTTCTGAATCTAGCCAAGGAGATAAGATAGACACGCATGAAATAAAAAAGACAACCTATAGTTACATGTATGATACAAAGGCACTGACATTTTTGGAACTGAAATTTATTTTCCTGTTTCTGTGCTACGTAGGCCTGGGGCTAGACAAAAGAAACTTAGCTACTTGTTCCAGGAGAGACTGGTTTCTGGAAGTTAGTACTGAACAACTAAAATAGCTCACTTGGTGGATGGTCTTAGAGACTGTCATCCAGAGTGAGGTAAGTCAGAAAGAGAAAGACAAATACCGTATGCTAACACATATATATGGAATCTAAGAAAAAAAATGGCTCTGAAGAACCTAGGGGCAGGACAGGAATAAAGACACAGACATAGAGAATGGACTTGAGGACATGGGGAGGGGGAAGTGTAACCTGGGACGAAGTGAGAGAGTGGCATGGGCATATATATACACTATCAAATGTAAAATAGTTGGCTGGTGGGAAGCAGCCCCATAGCACAGGGAGATCAGCTCGGTGTTTTGTGTCCATGCAGAGGGATGGGAAAGGGAGGGTGGGAGGGAGACGCAAGAAGGAGGGGATATGGTGATATATGTATAGGTATAGCTGATTCACTTTGTTATACAGCAGAACTAACACACCACTGTAAAGCAATTATACTCCAATAAAGATGTTTAAAAATAAATTAACTAACTAACTAAATAAAATAGCTCACTTGTCAAGATTAACAGCTTGCCTGTTGATACTCTAAGACCCTTGACTTGTGGGGTCATCAGTCCAAAGCTCTCATGTCATTAACTCTGCTCAATCCAAACTAGTTCTCTGCCTTGCAAGACCTGCCTTAAATCATCCAGCCCTGGCTCTGAAACACTAAAAATATCCTTCCCCAATTTCCCTCCTCTGAGTTACGACTAAGACACTCAAGGTGGTCCTCTCCTTTATTGCAGTGAGTTCAATAAACTTAGCTTTGCTTGATCGGAAGTTTTTTCCAGTCATTTTTTTGGGGGATTGACAGAACAATTTAATAATTTTCCATAAAGACAGGTGTCTGGGCTACCTGGTCATTTCTGTAGCCACACAAATTTGTGTATAAATACTTCCTTTATCTCAGCGTGTCTGAGGATGAGGCCTAGAAATAAAGCAATAGCTGTGACTAAAATGCCACACATCTAAAACACTAATAAAGCATTGGATCGCAGGAAAGCATTCACCTCAGCAGTGGCCAGAGACTGGCGGGGGTGGTACTTTTGCTTCCTGGTGGCACTGAAGATGTGATGACCTGAGCTGAGATTTGGATTACAGTTTTGGGTGAGGTTTAATTTGCTTATTTATTTATATTTTTTAATTTATGGTTGAGGTTTTCTTGCCTTATTCCCTAGGCTCTAAGAGTCAAGGTTTCTCCTGGAAAAAAAAGGCTTAAATCATGTCAATGCCTGGGAATCAGATACACACTGAATTGTCTGACAAACTAGGGATGGAAGGACTCTCTAAGGGATCCAACTTCCAGATAAAGGTAGGGCACAGAATTCATTGTGAAGGCATGCACACATACATAACCCTTGGTTCTTGGACTTAGCCAGGCCCTGTCATCCTAGGAGTGCTCGTACACTCTTGGAAGTGCTTGTAACTACAAGCCATCTTACTGGACTCAGCAACACCTTGGGGCCCAAGCAACTCTGCTGTGGTGAAACAGATGGAGGGGATGTTTCTCCATCCCAGCTCTTGGCAGATCAGGGGGCTTGAGGCTCAGACAGCTGGGAGCTGAGCATCTTTACCTCAGCAGGGCAGAGGCCCACAGAGAGGGCACATGTCAGAGCAAGAGAGGCTAGAGAGGCTGGCCCTAAAACATGAACACATGTAATACACCCCCCTGCCAACTCCAAGTCTTTCAGAAGGGCTTTGGGGCTGCGATCTGACAAAGAACCAGAATTACAGGGCTTCCCTGGTGGCGTAGTGGTTAAGAATCTGCCTGCCAATGCAGGAGACACGGGATCGAGCCCTGGTCCGGGAAGATCCCACATGCCGCAGAGCAACTAAGCCCGTGTGCCACAACTACTGAGCCTGTGCTCTAGAGCCCATGAGCTACAACTACTGAGCCCCTATGCCACTACTGAAACCCGCGCGCCTAGAGCCCATGCTCCACAACAAGAGAAGCCACTGCAATGAGAAGCCCGCGCACCACAAGGAAGAGTAGCCCCTGCTCACCGCAACTAGAGAAAGCCTGCACACAGCAACAAAGACCCAATGCAGCCAAAAATAAATAAATAAATAAATTTATTAAAAAACCCACCAGAATTACTTTTATGAGTCATCAAAGCCAAGAATTACAAGATTTATGTATGAAACCTAAGGAAAGCCAAGCTTGAGCCAACAGGCTGGTGATGCTTAGAGAGATCTGAGTCACACTACACAACATCGCTGATTTCCTGTAGGCATCCCGGCAGGAGGCAGGTGGCTGGGTGGGTGATGGCTGTGTGCACCAATGCAGGAGATGGCCGAGCGGAATTGCTTCAATCTGGGTCTCTATTGCCCATTGAATTCACACTCTCCACAGACTGATCGTATTGGGGAAGCCAGCAATCAAGAGCATGAGGTGCTCTGGACTAACAGAAGCCAGTGGAACAGGAATGGCCACAGAAAAACCTTTGTGGCAAAGGTAGCTAACCTGAGAAGGCGGGTAAAGACACTGTCTGATTCTCTATGTCCGCTCACCTCCACTCTCGGGGGGGCTGAGACCCCAGCAGGCAGAGCACTTATGACCTCAGAGTCTTTGTGCTTGAGAGTCAGGAAGGAAGGCAGAGGAGTTGGATACAGTTCTGTCACTAGCTAGCATTTACCCCGATGGCTGCATATATTGATGTTAATTACACACCCTAGCTTTTTGGGGCAGCGCTAATTTCAAATGATCTGTCTCACTGTCCTGGGAGAGCAGTAGGGATAAAGAAAAGAACTGAGGAGCCCCAAACTACCAATATTATTGCTCCAGTGCTGCCTTTAACCAGTTGCATGCCTTTGAGGAAGTTTCTCTCTCTCAATCTGTTTCCTTGTCTGTAGAAAAAGGAACTAATACCAATCTTATGGAAGGATGACACAGCCTTCTGTCTTTCATTTCTCCCTTTTTCCAGAGTAATGGAAGTGTAGCAAGGTACAAGGTTGAGCTGCTAGTTGGCCTTTCACCACCTTCTGTGCAGATGTGACTACGTTCTCTCCAGTAATGTGCGACAGGAGTGATGTGTCCCATTCCCAGCCACCATGGTGCCTTGAGACCAGACCAGGCGAGGTCGTATGCTTTCCCCTTTCCATTGGCTGCACCCCAGATAAGGTGCCCACTCAAAACTAGACAAAGAAACAAGATGGAGAGCACCCAGGGCCCAGAATAATTGCAGGGAGGCAAGCAGCCTGCTGAGCTAGTCTGTTTATGTGAGGAAGAAATCGGTGTCTTGCTTGAGCTATTGCATTTTGGGGATCCCTAAAGTTTAACCTTATCCAAGTTGTGTAGATCTCACAGAACTGTCAAAAGCCAAAGAAAATAGAGGATGTGACATCCCCTTGTGAACTCAAGTGATTTACAAACAGACTACGGTGGCCACATAATTGAATGAGCCATCAACAGAAGAATTCTGAAAAACTGAAAGTACCCCAAACTCAGAAAAACTGCCAAACTGGATTATCCAGTCTAATCTTCCTACACAGAGCAAAGTAAACAAGGGTAACAGACACAATGTTGCTGTCTGGGTGTTGCATATCGGATCCTGTCTTCCTGTTAACACCAAATCTCTCTTGGAGTCTTGGAGGTAGTGGCCACAAAGCCTGAGGGGCCACATCCCCTCTTTCTGCTTCTGCGCACACTCAGCCTCATATGAGGATGGCCGGAGTTCACGTCCATCACTCAGCAAAGTGGCCTCAGCAAACCAGACCTCACCTGGGCCTGCCCTTTACTGCCAAGAACCTGGGCTGATGCCCTGGGCAGTTGTCAGCTCTCCACACCTGAGCTTACTCACAGACACAATTTAAGCAATTAAACAATATCTATCTTGAGAATCTACCAGTTCCCTTCGTTACAGCCCTTCACGAACCCTCCCAACATCCCTGAGAAAGCAGGTGCAGATTTCCTAACATGACAGCAAGCAGATGTTTGAGGACGGAATGAGCCAGCCCACAGGGGGACCTACGGGAACAAAACAGAACTTGCACAGCTGCCCTGGGCAACTGCATCTGACCGAGGCTGCTGGGCCCACTGTCTACCTAAAAAGAGTGTCTTTTCTGCCCAGTCTTGGGCCAAGGTACTTGGCATTTCAACTGTCAGAGATTAAAGACTCATTTCTTTGTACTTCCCAGGAATTCTCTTTTTGGAATATGCAACAAGCCCTGGGGGAGGGGCCCCACGTGTTTCATTATCGCCTGAGCTGACGAATCACAATGGAGGCTTTGAGCCCTTGGGGGAGGGGCACACAGAACTCCCAGCTACAAATGACGGAAATGGGAGTGGAACCCACTTCTCTCCCACCCTAAAGCCCAGGCAGGCTCTTGCCATCTTATCACACTTGGTCCCCAGAGCTGAGGAGGACACAAGTCAAGAACATTAATTGGGTCCAATTTCTGAAACCCCCTTTGTGAACTGCAACTTAACCTCCCGAGAAACAGAGTTTTGCTTCAGAGAATTCTCTGTCTTATTTTCCCTGTTTCATTGTCTCTTCGTCAGGTCTTCCTGTTTGTCACCGAGCTGTACAAATGACAGACTCTTTTCCAGTAGCCCCAGCAGTGTGAAAGAGCTAAAGAGAAAAAAGAATGCAGACCTCTGAATGCAGTAAAAGACCAGCATGTTTCTGATCTGGGCACGTCACCATTGTTGCTCCCTCTAAAAAACTTCACCTTTGATTCACATGCCATCTACCTACTGACGAATTTATACCAAACAAGGCACAGTCTGAATGCTTTAGACTGGTTTTGGAAGCAGAAATCTTTTTCTTTCCCTCCAACTTTCAATTTGACACACTCATGTTGGCTTCTGATCTTTCTTTAAATTCTCCCCCTGCTGTAGGCCTTGATTCTCCTAAAGACCAGTTTCTCCTCCTAGCCTATGATCACTTGACCTTTCTTTGAGGCAGATGTTATTTACCTCTTTAGAGGGGAAAGGAAGATCTAAAAGCCTATTTCTAACTCATACTTTCACCTTATTCTATATCAAGATAGAAACTTCCTTATCAAAAGACCACACTAATCAGACAGGCTCCTGCTTTGACTTTAGGTAGGTGCCTTGAAGGAGAAATTCTGGGAAAGCAGAACCTGAAACAAGATCCACAGTGGATAGACCTGGGTCCGGAGCCAGGGCTTGGCCACTCACTAGCTGTGACAGCATGGGCTAATTACTTCATGATTCAGTTTCCTGCTATGTAAAATGGAGCTAAAAAGCCCTTTCTTGGGGGCTTGGTGTCATAATTAAAAGCTATAACACATGTTAAGTGTCCAGCACTCAATAATTATTAATTTCCCTCATTTTCCAACATCCTGTAGGTAAAGAACTTGGAGGGAGTAGTACCATTTAGACAAACAACACTGTGGTTTCTTGAATTATGGTCCAGGACTGCTTCCATTATAAAATATAAAGCGGCATTACAGGCATTTCCCTGGCGGTCCAGTGGTTAGGACTCCACGCTTTCACTGCTGAGGGCCTGCGTTCGATCCCTGTTGGGGAACTAAGATACCACAAGCCATGTGGCGTAGGAAAAAAAAAAAAAGGTGGCATTACAGAAGAGATCAAATTCTCTCCCACTTTCCCCTTCAGCACTTGGCTTCATGCAGTGAGATGTTATAGTCTCAGTGGGATCTGATCACATGAAAACAACATAGTGATAACAGGAGAAGGGATTCAAAGCATAGATGAGGTAGACTTGGTATTGACTGAAGGTGGTAGAGAGGGAAGGTGTCAAAGATGACTCTCAGGTTTCTGATATGAGCAGTGGATTAGACAGTGGTGGTAACCTGCCTCAAAGATGGCCCTGTTGATCCTTGTCTCCTGGTATTCACACCCTTGTGTAGTACCCTTCCACACTGAATCGTGGCTAGCGTGGGTGACCAATAGAATACTGAGAACCTGATGGTGTTTGCCTTATGAGGCTAAGTCATGATGGATATAACAGCTTTCTCCTTGTTCTCTTTTGGATCACCTTGCTCTGGAGGAAGCCAGCCTCTCTATGGCACCCAGAGGAAGGCCTGTGTGGGGAGGAACTGATATCTCCCACCAAAAGAGAGCATCAACTTGCCAGTCATATGAGTGAGCCATCTTGAAAGGGGATCTTCCATCCCCATTCAACCCTCAGATGACTGCTTCCCTGGCCAACTTCTTGACTGCAAATTCATGAGAGACTTTGAGCCAGAATCACCCAGCTGAGCTAACCCCAAATCCTTGACCCATTGCAACTGTGAGATCATCAGTGTTTATTGTTGTTTTAAGCCATTAGATTTTGCGGTAGTCTTTTTCACAGCATTAGATAACTAATTCAACATTAGTGCCCAGCTGGGGTTTTTTGAAGGAAGGGTGGTAAGTTTGGTTTGGGCATATTTTGTTTAAGATGCCATCTAAGTGGAGATATTGAGTAAACAACTATACATAAATGTCTGAAACTCAGAAGAGAGCTGGGCTGGAGATTTAAATCTGGGGGTCCTTAGCATAGGGATGGTATTTGAAACCAAGAAAGAATGTGAAGAAGACAAGAGAACAAGAAAGGCTTCTGGGAGGAAGGGATAGCTGAACTAAATGTTGGTATGGGACTGGGAGTTAGTCTGGAAAAGGAGCTGGGGATATGAACTGAACTGGGCTGGGGGAGGAGGGAGGAATTCCAGGGACTTCAGGAATTTAGGGTGTAAATAAACTACTTGTGGAAACTGGTATCTGTTTGAATTGAGGCCATGTGTATTTCTAAGTATCTCCTGAGTGAATGATAAAGTTCTCAGTCCATACAGGCACCCCCTCCAAAGGCCATTCCTGGTATTAAAGGATAAATGAAATTGAAACAGAAATATAAATAAAATGTGTGAGGTTAATAAAAGACACACATGCAACAAAGGAGTCTGTTTTGCAGAGGGAAAAATTAGAATTATCAATAACAAAGGAATTGGTAATGTGTTCTGTACCTCCTCAAGCCCTTTTTCACAAGCCAAGTGGTTTGAAAAATAGGTAGTCTACCCAGCTAACTCGTTCATTTCTACGCGTCCTGGTTGCTACACTGAGTCTATACTAAAATAAAGTTTTGACATTTATATATGGAATGATATATAAAAAGTGGCATAGAAAATATCTAGAAAGATTTTAGATATGGGTTAGATAATAAGACTCAAGTGTGAAGTACAGAAGTAATAATCAGGAAAAAATGTATAGATATTTACAGGTACTCTATACTATTAGATTAGCCCAAATGACAAGGGTCTCTGTACACAATCCCTGTGTTCAGTAGAAAAGAGGAACATGTTTTCTTCTCTGGCCATAAACATGTGAGAAATGATTAACTCAGCTACCTGACTTTTGAAATTTAATGGATGTATTTACGGAAGAATATTAGAGGTGACTGGTCTTGGTTCAAAACCGCTAAATTTCCTGAACCTGGACTATGTTTTCTAAAATTCGAGATGCATTTAGCAAAGCAAAGGAAAAATAAATTCAGGCTGCTAGCTCGGCAGCTGGTCTGGATGCAGTATTTTGCTCTGTTTACTCTGTCAGGAAGCCAGTTACATTTGATTAAATTCTGAAATTAGAATGCATGCATTCTGGAAGATACCAAGCAGTTTCATGCTTTTACCCGTATGGAAAATGTGATTAAGGAAATGAACTCAACGGCTGTAGCATCCGAAGAGATCAATGCAACAGCTGTATTCAACTAGGCTCAGTGGGCTAGACCTTTATTTATTAAAATGGATGGTGTTAGCATAGAAACTGTGTCCACATCACATAACTGCTGTATTGCTCTGAACTCAGGCCGAGAAAGGAGCCAAGTGGAACTGCCATCCAATATTATGGCAGCAGTACAAAATGCAGAGCCACTCTCACACCACGAAGCTAAAATTAAGCCAAAAGGAGAGATAATTAAAGAATTTATATGCACAGTCTTCCCACATCAACATATTGGATTATTTTCAAAATTGCTGGTATGCCCTAATTTGGCAAGATTTACAGAATTCCCCCACAACAATCTGAAAATTCTTTGTGCTATGGCAACATCTTTTGCTTTACCCGAAAGGAAGTAGGCTATGAATAATACTTTATATGTGAAATACTGTCAGAGGTCAGGTATAACCAGATAACCCAGGCGAAAAGTACCTCGTTGTGTTCATTTACTCAGTTAATAAGAGGTAAATGGTAGGATTTTATTGGAATATACTTAAATTGGCACCTGTGATCGCCAAGTCTTCGCTTTGGACATATAGGTTTGTTAATAGTTTGAAAAATGGAGATAGAATTGAGTATTATCATCAGATTGAAGCTGTGAAGCACAGAAGGGAGTGTGAAGGGACTGTGATCTAAGAGATGCTGACCCAGAGGACTGTCTAGATAAGACTTCCTAGAAACAGCGGTACATTGATATGGACCTCACGTTCTAGGATCTAATCTTCAGCTTCATAATCAAGGAAATCTGTGTAAGGGTCTCCAAATGTAATTAGATTCTCTGGGCTGTTTCATGCTAACCAAACCCACAAAAAGTAAACGCGTAAAGCAGAGTGCCAATAATCACAGGACCTTGTAAAGCTCAGGTGGGCTGATGAATACATTCTCTTCCTAAAGACATGCTACACAGATGTTTGCTTGGTCAGCTTGGAGCCAGAGCAAGGAGAGCTAATGGATCTCACTTGTCAGTTTTATCTGGCTTCGTATTCTTCTCTATGGATCAGATATTCATGTTCTTACATTGGCGGACACTCTTCCTTTCATAGGAGAAAGCGAAGCAAATTCTTACCTATTGAACTGTTTTTTTAGAAATACCACGTAGGCTATCCTTTCTGTTAATGCAATCTTTGTTTGATATGGTTTAAGACAAATGATTCAGCAGAGCTAATACAGTTGTTCATTACCCTAGAGTATCCCTTGTACCTGGTTATCATCCATGATTATGCTGAAATGATCCACCAGGAGAACAATGCAGGAATTGATTGATTGATGTCTTGTAGTTAAAAATATGAACATAACCTAATTGAAGTTAACATGATTAAACAATAAAGAGACGAATAATGTCTTTATTAAAATACTTTACAGATTATTTAAATTTAAACAATTTTTTGATAAAAATTAACAATTATTTTGTAAATTCAGAAAAACAGAATCAGCATATATTATACAAAATGTCATCACCCAAAAATCACATTTTGGCACAACTATTCTTAGTCTTTTCTCTATATATTTTGTTTATATAGGTTAGAGCATATCATATTTACAATTTTACATCCAGCTTTTGTCATATATAACATAAATGTCATTACACAAATAAATTCCTATGTTATCTAAAACTTCATATTTGAACGGATAAATGGAATGCCATCTTAAGTCAGAGGTTGCAAGCTCAAATGGTGTAAGGGGCCAGGTAGGTAACTAAAATATGTGAAATGTAAGGGTATAAGACATAGGGGGTAATTGAAAACATATATCCCACCAAAGGTATTCAAATTTAGTTTTATTTTTAAATATATGACAGCAAAATCAAGTGGAGAAAATAAGCAAGCCACAGAAGAATATGTACAGTATAATACCATTTATATTGTTTTAAAACAGGTAAAACAATTCTGTGTTACACTTAGAGATACGCTAGACATGCACATGTAATGAAAGTAGTTCTAAAAAGTAAAGCAGGGAATGCAAAACGCCAAATTCAGGACAGTGATTATGTCAGGTGGGAGGAAGTGATGTGAGCACAAGGTTATCAAAGCGAGATAAACAGAAGAGATTTTTAAGAGCGGGGTAATATTTAAAGTTGGGTAGTAAGCACCCAGGTGTTGACTGAAAAAAATGCACATCCTAAAAGTTGAGAATTGTTTCATTTGGCAGACTTTCTGAGGACTTCAAGCCCCAGAGGCAGCCTCTCAGATAGATAGCTCTGAGGGACTGCTCTGAAGAGGTAAGGGAGGAGCAAGGATACATAGGAGTTTTGCAATAAAGACCAGGTAGTCAGAACATCAAAAGATTATTGTTAATTAAAGAAAACCAGATATCTCAAGTTAGTGAATTTAGCACTTTTCTATGTATGGGAAGATGTAAGAGTCTGGGCTCACTGAAAACATTCCTTTGATATGCACCTTGGCTATCTAGGGCCAGTATCCCGTGCTTTCCCATCCTGAGGCTCCTCTGGGTGCACCGTTAGGGGGCTGCAATGGCTAAAAACTTGGCAGTAGGCAGCTGGGTTGTCTCCACGCTGAGTTCCCTTAGGGCTCACTGTTCAGTGTGGCTGCAGTGACCTGATGGCCGTAACACCCTTCGTTTACTGATATGATAGGCAACGTTTTTCATTCACATGGGTATTGGTTGCATTTTACTTACACTGTCTTGTACGTATTATTGCATATTTTAAAGGGGAAAAAACGCCCAAACTGCTAGCTAAAGAAAACTTCCCTCTGGATTTGGCCACCAGCTGCTAGCTGGCTACCTTAGCACAAGTAGTATAGCATAGTCACCAAGAGTATGGGCTCTGAGGCCAGGCTGCCTGGTCAAACTTGAATCTCCACTCTACCACTAAACAGTTTTGTGCCCTTGGGCAGTTACTAAAATTCTCTGCAAACTAAGGCTCAAAGATCAAACCCAGCCCTTTGCCAATTTTTATAGAACCTTCCAGCTAAGAATGGATTGTACATTTTTAAGTGGTTAGAAGAACTGCCCTAGACCACTGTTATTGAACTGTAAATGGCTTTGGAAATTAGCTTTTGCTACAGGCTTGATAATGTTTCTCAATGAATTAAACGTAAAGCTGTAAAGCCAAACAGCATTTCTACACCATACCTATACTGTGGTAGACTCATTTCAACAACTAACCTTGTTTGAATCACATGCAATCTCAAGCTGGTTTATATACTTTACTATGCTGTTAATAAGTTAAGAAGTAAGATCTCCATATCCAAACAAATTTGCAGTAGATATATTTTCTGAGTTCAGACTACTGTTCAACAGTCTTTCGGGACCTAGATCTAAGTGCAAAGAAAATGCCCGTATTTCAAAATCCATTTAACTGTGCAGTTGAGGAGCTTCCACCTAAACTTCAATTGAAAGCAATTAATCTACAATGTAATGACATGCTTAAAGGCAAAGATCAGAATTTAATAGAATTGTATAAATGCCTTCCAAGCAATGAATATGCTCAATTAAAACCATATGTTCATGGACCGATATCAGTGTTTGGCAGTACCCATGAAAAGAAAATTTCAAAGATATTTTCAAAGATAAAATACATAAACTTCATTAAAAATCAGCACTTTCAGATGAGCATTTGCTATTGATTTTGATGATAGGGAATACCAACTTTGAATTCCAGTTAAGCAAAAAGAATTCCATCTTCTCCTTAACAGTATTAGTGTTACTGAACCAAACTTGGGTCCACTCGCCTGTGCGCAGTAAAGCCAATCTACTGACGCTGGATTGTGGTGAAGGAAAGTGCAGCGTTTATCGTAAATGCGCTAATACAAGCAGGATGGTGGCTTGAGCTCCAAAACCCCAAACTCCCCAAAGGGTTTCAGCAAAGCATTTTTAAAGGCCAGGTGAGGGGGGCGGTGGTCACAGGGTATGTGGTCAGCTCGTGCACAATGCTCTGATTGGTTTATGATGTGGTAACAGGGCTGTGTCACAGGGGTTAACGTTACCAATCCTTAGGTTCCAGTAGGTCTGGGGCTCAGGATCATCAAGTAGTTAATTTCTTCCATTTGTTGGTGGTTTTAGCATCTGTAAAACAACTCAGGAAGTATGCATCAGTTACTATTATCTAGGTACTTCAGAGAGGATCTAAAGCAGAGGATATGGGGGAGGAGTCTGTCCTGGGAAGGCCCCATAGGGTCCTCCCCGGTTACATTAGCATTACAAAAAATTGTATCAATTATTATATTTTGAAATTCATCAATACAAATTTTCCAGAAATTTTTCTTGTTACATAAATACCTACATAATAGCCTCAATTTTGTCTCTTGGATTACAAAGTCTAAAATATTTACTACCTGGCTTTTTATAGAAAGTTTGCCAATCCCTGTCATAGAATGACTGTGAGGATTAAATAAAATAATCCTTGTGGAAATAATCAGTAGCGACCTGGCATGTAGTAAGCACTCTTTTTTTTTTCTTTTTTTTCCTTTACCTGTCATCTATTTTGGACACATCGTTTCCCTATTTTAAAAATTATAGGTAGGGGGGCTTCCCTGGTGGTGCAGTGGTTAAGAATCTGCCTGCCAGTGCAGGGGGACATGGGTTCGAGCCCTGGTCCAGGAAGATCCCACATGCCACGGAGCAACTAAGCCCGTGTGCCACAACTACTGAGCCTGTGCTCGAGAGCCCGCGAGCCACAACTACTGAGCCCATGCGCCTAGAACCTGTGCTCCACAACAATAGAAGCCACTGCAATGAGAAGCCCGCATGGCAACGAAGAGTAGTCCCCTGTTCGTAGCAACTAGAGAAAGCCCACACGCAGCAACAAAGACCCAACGCAGCCAAAAATAAATAAATTTTAAAATTAATTAATTAAAAAAATTATAGGTAGGGAAAAAATTAATACATTAAATATTTATGTGCATAAATATTTGTCCACATCTTGTATTAGGTTATGTTCCTAGAGGCAGGTTGATTTCAAATCAAAGCACACTTTTAAACAAAACTTATTACTTTTTTACTTATAAACTGAGGTGTTTATTTAATATAGTGAAAAATTAGAACAATACTAAATACTCAGCTCTTGGAGAATGGTTAAATAAATGGTATAGTTATAGGTCAGAATAATATTCACATTTGGCCTCCAATTAAAATACAGAAAGTGAAAAGAGTGTAGTTCTCAGTCTAACAAGATAAAACCAGGTAAGCTACAAAGGCATGGCTTTTTTTTTTAATTGAAGAAAGCTTATTTTATCTTATCACAATTACTCTTATTCCTGCACTTGCCTTCCTGGAATGTTCCATTTTGCGATTTTGATTCCAAGGAGAAATAGCCTATCTGTGAAGTTCATTCATTCATTTAACAGGCATTTATGAAATATCTACTCTTTGGGCACTTAATAGGTACGAATAAATACAAAGATAAATTTAGGCAAGTTGTCTGCCCTCAGACAATGTAGTAGGGGAGGTAAGAAATAGATTATACCTCTATCCCTGGAGTTAGGTGTGAAGCCTCACCCCAAATACATGAACAGAGGATGAGGCAGAAGTTTCCAAGGAAAGGAAAAACCAAGGTGCTCCTACAGATGAAGGATAACTAGTTGTTGGGTAGACAGAATATCAGAAGTCACCACACTTTACCAGTTCTGTGAGTCAATACAGTCCATTTTTTGCAACAGTAAAAACTTTAACCAATCTGGATGGATAAAAATTTAACTGGCAGAAAATGAGAAGGACAAGCAACTTAGTTAAAAGGTCTAGGATAGGCATAGACACAGAGGCAGAAAAGAGCAGCAGTCACCCGGGGGAATTAAGAACATGAAAGAAGGCTGGCAATATAGCTTGGTCAGATTATGGAAAGTCTTAAAAGTCTGTTTATAGAGTGTGCAGTTTTTAAAGCTGCACTGCTTCAGTTACTTTCAGGTCTCTGGGAAGATGAAGACAATTATTTTTCCCCTCTGATTCAGAAGAAGTGTATTTTGAAGTAGGGCTGCCTTCAGATATTCCAGTGAAATAAAAGCCAAGTAAACAATTATTTTTTTAACATTACACTATTAGCATACTTAATAACTGCACCTACCCGTATTCATCAGGGGAAGTTCCTAACGCCTTTCCTTAGTAACAAAGCCAGCCTTGATCCTCAGTGGCTGGGAATCTGCAGCTGCACGCTTGCCTCCATCCTCCCACCTAATCGCCAAGGACATAGACAGGTACCAGAAACCATGTGGAATAAAGATGGGGTTGAACTTTGTCAAATCGTGAGTGAGGAAACCAACCCACTTGCATAACTCATAACATTCTGGAAACTTATTAAATTCTGCCACACCATATAAAAATCCATTTCTAATACCTGACGTGGGGAGCCAATGGAGCTTCTTAGGCACGCAGCATTTCTAATTGTTTCTGTAGAACTGAGGCTCCTCAGGAAGATAGGCAGTATGCAAAACTTTTTAATTTATGGACAAATACATTTGTGAATCATTGGTTAAAATGAAGTTACACAGGTTTCCTTTTCTAAAGGAATTATCAGACCCTTTAACATGTTATTACACATTATGGCACCCTAAGAAGGTGATAAAACATGCATTTGTCAATTTTATCGACCTCGTCTTTTTTCCAAAGAGTATCTTGTATTTCTAGTAGAGGTTCTATGGAATATACTATGGGAAACACTGGAAGAGTTTATGGTACTGTAAAGTTATAGTTTAACTATGCGATCAGAGAGAGATGCTTTGGGCTTATTGATCTGGAGCTATATATATTTAGGATGCAGAGAGACAGAAGCAAACAAAACGGGATAGATGTCCAGGTAAATACGGTCCAGGTGATGAAAGTATATACGGAAACATAACATAAATACATTGGTGAAGATAAAATGAGCAGGACTTTGCAATCGAATTGACACAGGCGATAAAGATAGGAAATAGTGGTATGAAGTTGTAGATACTCAAACTTACACATTTGGTTGGCTAGGAAAATGAGAGTACTTTTCATGGAAATTAGGAAGACAAAAGCTGCACCTAAGTGGGATCTAGACAGGTTCATCAAAGGAATAAACGACACAATTTTGTTCGAAATACAGTTGAGCCTCACCATTAAGTCTACCTACTCTTCCCTCCCATAGGACTTTCCTCCTTTTCTTTCTTTTCTTCCTGCTGAGTTACCCCTCTTACAATTAGGCTTAGCACCAAATCTGGCTATTAAGGGAAAATCTCCTTGGCCTCCTTTTTTTCTATACCCCAAATGGGCATTCTTTTTAAGAGTTTTAGAGCTGATGAATAGAGGAAGTAAATATACTAATAGGACTTCCCTTTGACACATACTAGTCAGTTGCTTAGTATGATATAAAAAAAATGGCCAATTAGAACAAAAAGGAAGTTACCATGGCTTTTTAAAAACTTATGGAAGTATTAATTTGGGGGACTATTTTTTGTCTTAGAAAATTCATCTATTTTAGAATGACAACATGCTATACTTAAGCAGTGATATTAAATTAAAAGTAATTTTGTACACTAACATGGATTTTTAATAACATGGACTACTCTTGGGAAAACTTAGTTGTTTCATTTAAAGAGGTTTATGTTGGTCCTTGCTTCCACAATAGTCTTTGTGACTCTAGGCAGATGCTGTAACTTGGACACCAGTGCAGATGTTAAGAACAAGGAGAATTTAGACATCCATCGGCTCAGATTTAAAATTATGGAGCATCGGGACTTCCCTGGCGGCCCAGTGGTTAAGATCCCGTACTCTCACTGTAGGGGGCGAGGGCTCGATCCCAGTCCGGGGCACTAAGATCCCACATGCCACGTGCTGCAGCCAAAAAAAATAAAATGATGGAGCATTAATGTGAACAAGGTTCTCATCAAATTTTTTTCATATCATTTTCTTTCTGGCACATATACACTGTTTATTATTCAATCAAAGCCCTACTCCTGATGACCCTATGTGAGAACAAACAGAAATCAAGTCACTCCCACTGGATCCTCTTCCTCTTGTGTGCTTTTGTGCACGTTTATGCCAAACTTTTGCTCCTTTGTTTACAAATCTCAGCCTTCTTTCCCTGAAGCTAAGGAATATGGCTTCAAAGGTGTATTTAATGTTGTACCATCTCCTAGGGTGATATGATCCAACGTGGCTGCCTAGGGCAGCCCCTATTTATGCCTATTGCCTAAGCATAATTAATTGATAGCCTGCCTTCCCCTCTCAAGTGCCCTGGTTTACACAGTAAATATGGTCATCCTATGTATTGGATGTATACATCCTATACAAAAATGTATACCTCATTTTTCACTTCTCATCCCCCCAATTCTCCATTTTCAATTTTAATCAAGTTCATGATTTAAGGTATAGAATTAAAGGTTAAATGGGAAAGAACTGAAGAAGTCATTTATAACTTTTCATCTTATAAAATAAGAAGTCTCATTTCATACTTGACAGAATTTAGCCTCTACGTGAACTTTGGAGAGTTATTACCCTGTGAGGTGGTATTTTCCACCATCAGGCATCTCTAAGTTTTATGAAAATCCTTCTTACCTTCAGCCTTAATTTTATTATTCTTTCCCAATCTAAAATTCTTAGCATGTAGGTTTGGGATTCTTTCTCAACCACACCCAGCCTAAGGAATCCATATATTATGAATTAACTTCTTTTCAGATATCTATTGATAGAATAGCATTAGTTAGCTACTATCTTTGCGAGAATTGAGAAAAGTCACTCAAGTCATTTTTGGTGTTTCGTGATTCAAATGAGCAACCTGGGTTGAATGGCTACAAGGCTCTATCTAGCTGTATGACCTTGGAAAGTTTACTTCATCTCTTTGTGCCTTGGTTTCTTGGCAAAAAAATGAAAGCATAATACTTTTGTTATGGGCTGTTGTGAGAACTAGATGACATACATGAAGCTCCATAAGAGCAGAGACCGTATCTATCTTGTTCACCACTTTATTCTAAGTGCCTAACATAGTTACTAGGAGGCACAGTTACTAGCAGGCACAGAGTAAGTGCTCAATAAATATCTGAATAAACAATGAATAATCGCCTCTAGCACATTGCCTTGCACATATTACGCATAGCTACTATCTTTTCAAACGATTTTCTTATGACCTGGTTTCCAGACCTCTCACTCTATTGATCACTCTTACAGAAGCTCTCTGGTTTGTCAATATTCTTAAAATGCAGTTCTCACAATTCAATTGTTTGGTGTGTGGTAATTTTGCTTATCTGAACGTAATTACAGACCCCAGTCCGCTGGGAAAAAGCTACACTGCCTGCTTACATAAAGAGTTGCCACTTACAAAACCCACTAGATTTCTCCCAATACCACCCTTTAAACCTTGGAGAATGTATGGTTAAGACAAAATTATGAGCAGATAAGGAGCGATCAGCCAGATAAGGGAAGAACCAGGATAGTGCAGTATTACGGAGAGCCATGGCAACCAAGGTTTATTTTCATCACTGCACCTAATGAACAGTCCAGTGTGGTGATTATTAGCCTCTCCATCTTGAGTACACTCCTTGATCTCCTTGATAGCAGGGCTATGTAAAGTTCATCCACAGTGCTTAGCACTGAGGAGATCTTCAAATACTATTTAATAGTGGAATGGCAAAAGACAAACGAGAAAGTTTAAGGAAGATGCTAGAGTGAACAGATGAGCAGCTTCCTAAGAGGAAACTGTAAGATGAAGGTTTCCAATTTTTGTATAGTTTGGGACAAGATTCAGATTAAGGAAGCTGGGATTGAATGTGAGCAATAAAGTGACAAATATAAGTGTAAAAATTCATTTGGAACTTTTGGCAAATAAAGAAATGTAAATTGGTTTAATAATTTGAGAGAGGAGCAAGGTTTAGGTTTTGCTTTTGTTGGTTTAGTAGAGACTGAAGTTTGTAGATATTCCTTAAGAAAAAGTGGAGGAGGGGAATGGAAGAAGTCTTAAGGACAAGATGATAGAAGTGTTGGGCCATAGGTGGGAGGATACGCCACAGTAATAAACCAACAGAAGTAAAGGCAGAGGGAATAATCTGAGGTAGAAGGGTAGGCATGTAAGGAAAGTCGGAAATATAAGTCTCAAAGTAGGAGAATCTGCCAGGGAGGAGGTGTAAGACTCGTGGAAAGCAAGACAAATTTGGATCCATTGTTGGGAGGATAAAAGGATTACTGACCTCTGGGAAGGATGATCCCATCCTTTGTGACTACCTCAAAAAAAATCTCTGCTGCTCCTCCCTTCCGATCTCATCATCATGGCTGTTTAAAACCATCTGAATCAAGTAACTGTAAACATTTTACTTTGCGCTAGGCTAGAGTAACAGGACTACCACGCATTTTTATATTAAACTGAAAAGACGTCCTCTAAAAATAAGACTTCGGTTGCACCAAAAGTGTATTTTAGAGAAGCCTTGTTCACAAGCTGAGGGGCGGAGAAGAGGTATTCATTTTAAGCTGAAAGACGGGCTGCGCTAACACCTCCGAGTGCCACCAGACGCTGTTGCAGGACACTTCTTAGGAAGTCGAGTTTAACCCCACGGCCCGGGTAAGGTGAGAATCTGGCTTGGCGGCTTCGGCTCCGCGCCTCCTGCTCCCTTCCCTCTGTAAAGCGGATCGTGCTCCCTCCGCCACCAGGCGCCCGACGGCTCTCGGTCCGGAAGCTCAGCCGCACAGTGGACCGAAGAATAGGTTCTGGAAGAATCTCCTCGGGACTGGTAACGAGGAAGCTGTCCCCAGAGACCATCGCCAACGCTAAGGCCGACGAGCTGAGGTCGCCGTGGGAAGAGCGGTAGGCCACCAGGCCTCTTCGATCGCCGGCAGACAGGGACACATAGTTCAGGGCCATCTTCAAACACTGCCCGCAGTATCTGTGTTACGTCCCACGGTCAAGGCAGACTCTTCGCGGCTCCACTGATCAGTCCAGCCGGTCTCCAACACTGAGACCGACTTCATCGGAAGCCATCACCTGAGCGTCTGCAGATCAAAGACCCACTTCAACCCAAGGCTCTCCTCCCGAGCATGCGCAGTCCGTCAGCGCACGTTGACGCCGCTGAGAGCCGACGTGATTGACGTTTACGTCTGTGACGCCTGGGAGCGCGAGGACGTGGGGTTTCTGAGAGTGCGCAGTGGGTGCGTCGGCGGCGACCCTTCGGCCTTTTTCGGGAGGGGGCGATGCTGAGATGGGGGCGGCGGCAGCGGAAGCGGATCGTACTCTCTTTGTGGGCAACCTTGAAACGAAAGTGACAGAGGAGCTCCTTTTCGAGCTTTTCCACCAGGTAAGCGGCTGGGATCAGCCTTTTCCTTTCGTTTTCCGGCCCGGGTAGGGCCCGGCCCAATGGCCATCCCCGCTTTCCTGGCTCAAGCGGCACGGTTCGTCCCGGCACCGGACAGGTGGGCGGGCTGGAGGTGGGGGTCGCGCTTAGAAAGGGAGGCGCTCGCTACGTGTCGCTTTATTAGAAGGATCCTGGTTAGTTCAGGCCGAAGTAACGACTAAAGGTGGTGGAGGGTCCTCTGTCGGGCATTCACGTGGTAAAGAGTCAGTGCTCTTAAGCGACCTCGTACGCGTGGGTCCTTCGTTGAGCTGTGCTTTTCCTCTTCCTGCTTTTCTCATCTTCCGCTTGTAAATTTTATTTCAATTTCTTTCTTAGTATCCGTTTTCCACTTAAGTTTCTTACGAAGTTGCAGCAAAGACAGACTCATAAATACTCTGTAGGAGAGCGGCACTGTAGTGTTTATGTATTAAAATCTGTATCAAGATGCGTTAAACCTGTTCCCTCCAGTTCTGTCTTTCAACAACTGGTAATGTTTGATTAGTCGATACAAAAGTGAATTTTTAGTCCAAGAAAACTACTTTCTCTTGATAAAGGTTAATTTCCACGCAGTGGGATAATGATGGTTGTTGGTGGCCTTGTTAAAGTCATAAAGTGCTGTGAAATGTAAATTCAGTCGGTGATTGGGTTTCCGGTTCCTTATGGGCTCCCTCCCTCCAAGTAAGTTAATCTAATTTTCGGTCATATCTATAGGATCTTTAACCGAGATGGAAATCCGAGTGTATCCATTTTTAAAATTAGAGTCCCTGGTTACATTTTTGAATTTTTTAAACTTTGTAAAATTTGATTATTTTCCTGAAACTGCCTTACTGAAATTCTGAAAACTTTTTTTGTCTGTAGGCTGGGCCAGTAATAAAAGTGAAAATTCCAAAAGATAAGGATGGTAAACCAAAGCAGTTTGCGTTTGTGAATTTCAAACATGAAGTATCTGTTCCTTATGCCATGAATCTGCTTAACGGAATCAAACTTTTTGGAAGGCCCATCAAAATTCAGTTTAGATCAGGTAACTATTCACTGATGATGTTTAGGAGAGAGGTTGTTTGCCGCTTTGTTTCTAATTTTGTTATTTAAAGAACCTATTTTTGGATGAAAATGCTTTAAGCTTTATGAATAGTAAACTTTATATATCCCTGAAAATGGGTAACATTGACAGTATGGATTTTGAAAGCTGTACTTTTAAAATGAGAGTTAACATTTCAGTTTGGGTTTGTGAAAAGAACATAAACCTTATTATTAAAATGACTGAGTTTGGGTTCACACTCTAAAAGCATAAGGATTATTTCCTGAAAATACTTTTCCTGACTGCTTTGTAATTTACTTTTACAAATTTTGATGTGTGACCATGTAAGGATGAAACTTTCCTTGTAGTCATTCTTACAATTTAGTGTGGGGATCAGAATACTCTGGCCAGATTGGGTATTTATACATTGGAAAGTACCTTATTTGGAACGCTTTGCTTTGGGTATATTTGGTATTAAACACTTAACAGTTTTCACTCTGATGAACTATAAAGCAATTTACTGAAATTTGAGGTTTTCACTTTTAGCCTATGTCTGCCTTTTTCGGAGTGATTGGGCTGAGGGATACAAAATTTCAAATTAAGTTTTTTATCAATAAGAATTTCTCAAATTGTTTCATTTTAGGAAGTAGCCATGCCTCACAGGAGGTCAGTTCGTCATATCCCCAGCATCATGTTGGAAGTTCAAGCCCTACTTCCACATCTCCTAGCAGGTAATATTTCTCACCTATTTTTAAAATCATTTATCAGGAATTTTTTTAGGCAGTGACTTCAAAATGCATAATGAGTGATTGGTTTCTTTCTTTATGCTCCTACCTCTTTATTCTTCTGCTATATTTGCTATGTTGGATTATAGTTATATATGTATCTATTTAAAGGGGACTATAGGCCCATTATATATAGTTCCCTTAAAATAGATACGTACATAACTATATTTATGTTCATTTGTAAAGACATACCCATACCCACATACATGTATATAACTGAGACGAAATTTCTCAAAACATTACTTAGCCTTACTACTGGTAGTATCCTCTATTTTCTATTTTATTTTATTTTTCAAAAAATCACATTAGTTTTATGACCACTAAATGGTTGTTGCTTGCAGTTTAAAAATACCTGTTAGTAAACAGACTACTGGACTAAGAGTTCATAGAATCGGATTCTGGATCTGTCTCTACCAATTGTGTAATCTTGAGCTAGTCTATGTCCCTGTCTTTCCATTTGTAAGGAAAAGAAGTTGATTTGAATGATCTCTGAAATACCTCTTAGCTACTGAGGATTGGAAGAGGTACCATATTTATATTTACTAATAATTTTCTTTGGGGAGGCTGATATTTTGCCAGGGACGTTTTCTTCCCGGTATGTCCATAGAGCTATTTATCAATTTATGGCTTCATTCAAGAAAGAGTTAACAAATACCTGTCACCTGTCGGGTTCTTCACCAAGTCCTTTGCACCTATGATCTCATTTATTCCTCACGGTAGATTTATGAGGCAAGGATTATTATTATCTCTACCTTATGTATGAAGAAAATGAAGGTTGGGGGTTAACTTGCTCAAGCGTGAACTGCTCATAAGCAGTGGGCTTGTTTTCAAACCCAGGCAGTGTGATTGAGCACACCCACCATGATACGAGTAGAAAGTTTCTAGAAAGTTTTAACAAGGAGAGGTAAGTGAATGAGGACTTGAAAGAGGGCAGTGTACCTAGATCATAATGAATAGAAAATGGAGAGTAGTAGATGGTACTGTTGAAGTAGATAGAGGCAGAAGTTACAGGGTCTTTCTTATAGGCCATAATTAGGATTTTGGAATTTCACCCTAAGAACAGTAGGAAGACATTGAACTGTTTTCAGTAGGGTAGTAAGAGGAACAGGTTTGTATTTTAATGAGTTAGTTGGTTGTACTGGGAGAGAATGGATTGAAGGGGACAAGGGTGACTAGGAAGCTGTTGGTAGCAAGGTATTGGTGTTAGTAGCAAGGAAGCTATGGGAGTGAGGTTGCTGCTTTGGATTAGGGTGGTGCCAAGAGCTGGAGAGAAGTGGGCGGATATGAAGAGTTTGGAAGGTGAAAATTGTAAGAGAGCAGTAATGTGAAAAGGGTACCCTCTTAGAGTCTTTTCTTGCCAGCTGAAGTTAATTGTGTTTAAATGCTTTTCAGTGTAGTTGGAATTCGAAGCATCTCTAACCACTTTTATGGACTCTTGAAAGGTATCTTAGGTGGAGGGGAAAAAAGAGTTTTTAACCCTTCTTAGAAATTCTTGGGGAAAGAAATATGCAAGTAAATACTGTAGTTTTAATCAAACACTAGAGTGTACCTGATTTTTATACTCTCTGTAAGTAGAATTATACTTTTTATCCCCTTAGCATACAGGTACGTAATCCGATTTGAGAAACCCAAATACGGCACTTCCCTGGCGGCCCAGTGGTTAAGACTCCGCACTTCTACTGCAGGGGGCACGGGTTTATTTTATATATATATATTTATATACATATATATAAAGAATAAAAGTTCTTTTTAAAAAAAGTAGCTTTCTTTACAGCATACAAATAAAATCAGTTCTGCTTAAAAAAGAGAAGAAAACCCAAAATAAAAAGATCTAAACTGTAAGATAAATCTTGATGATTTGATTCTTGGTGATTTAATTCCAAATCTTGGTGATTTGATTCCAAAGGCATATTTTAAAATAAAATTAAAACCTTTCTGAGTTTTTCTGTAGAGCAAGTTACCTCTATAGGAAGTGAGGAATAAGGTTTAAGTCCTTAAGATTAATATTCTTTTTATGTTACAGAACTCCTTACTCCCCCAAACCTATTATTCTTTCTTCTTATCTCAGTAGAGGTCTACCTAATTGCTCAAGCCAAAAATCTAGATTTTTATCTTTTAGTTCTTCTGGTTCCCGCACCTGTTATGTCTAATTGATCAAATCCTTTTCATTTTAGTTCTCAGTCTAGGCCTTTGTATTACTGGCCCAGGTATTGACAATTTTTTTTCTATAAATTGACACAATTTTTTTTTTTCTATAAAGGACTAGTTTCTTCTGCCATTGTAGCACCACACAGATAATACCAAAACAAAAGAGCCTGGCTAAGTTCTAGTAAAACTTTGTTTACACAAACTGAGTTTGGCACACAGGCTATAGTTTGCTTCCCCCTGCACTAGTCCTTCCCTCAGCTGGAGTGTGTTGCCTCCAGGTAATCTTGTTCAGCTGTAACTTCAAATGTCTCCTTTTTAGAAAGGCCAGTCCTGACCAGTCAAGCTAAAATAGAACCGCCTATCTCTCTCACCTCAACTTGCTCTTTAGTCATTTCTTACTATGTCTTTATATCCATGTGAAATTGTCTTGTCTGAATCCTTACCCCAGCTCCATGAGAACAGATACCTTGTTGGTCTTGTTCATTCCTGTCTTTGAAGACTGTGTCTTGCTCAGGATTGGTATGTAGTAAACATTTACTGAATGAATGATTATATGTTGGTTTTCTTACTTTTCACAGGTACGAAAGGACAGTGGATAACATGACTCCATCAACACCAATAATTCAAAGATCTTTTTCTTCTTCAGAAAATTTTCAGAGACAAGCAGTGGTAAGCTGATTGTTCAACTCGAGTTGCTAAAAAACTCGTACTTAGTTAAAACATTCATTCTTAATTCTTAAGTTCATTTCTTAAATTTTAGTTAGACTAGCATGATCTTTGTAGATCACTCATTTTAGTTTTCACTGGGCTGAAATATATATTTAAAAGATTGAAGATAAAAAGAAGAACTGCTTGTCACATTTGTATTTTTCTTTAACCATTGTTGGTGTGATGTGTGTGTGTGTTGCAAATATTGGATACTCATTCTCCGATGTTCTTGCAACCTGTGCCGAGTAACTTCTCATCACGTACTGTCTTTAATACTTAATACGTTAATATACTACAGTCTTCTAGACCACCTCCCTTGTGAACATGCCATTTTTTTCTGTAATGATATCACCAATGATAAAATCTTAAGTATCTTTTGCTGTTGCATCTTTGTCTTTGATCAGTCTCAGATCCTTCATTCTTTTCTTTTTCTTACATTTGTTTCTTCCTTTTTATCTTCTTTGCCCAAATCACAATCTTGAATTGTGGTCCCTAGGCTTTTGTATTGCACAGGTCTACAGAATAAAAATATAAGTGAAATAAAATAAAATTGAGAAACCAATATAAAGAGATATCAACTTTTATAAACATATTATATATTTTTCTTATTTTGCTGTAGACCATTAAAAAAAAAATCATCATTAGCTAATGTCTGTCCACAGGCAAAATTTGGGAACCACTCGTCTAGTCACTTAGTACTTGTATCTATTTTCTTCTTGCTAGTCCATCTCACACACCATTTCAAAATTACTATTATAACTCTGTTTTGCTTATCTTCCTGGTGATTTTTTTAATATAAATTTCGTATTTTATTTATTTATTTTTGGCTGCATTGGGTCTTTGTTGCTGCGTGCAGGCTTTCTCTAGTTGCGGCTAGCGGGCTTCTCATTGCAGTGGCTTCTCTTGTTGCGGAGGACAGGCTCTAGAGTGAAGGCTCAGTAGTTATGGCGGCACATGGGCTCAGTTGCTCCACAGCATGTGGGATCTTCCCGGACCAGGGCTCGAACCCGTGTCCCCTGCATTGGAAGGCGGATTCTTAACCACTGCGCCACCAGGGAAGCCCTAGCCTTGTGTTTTTGCTCCCATTATCTGATTCCAGTAAACCTTTCTAGCTTTACCATCCATTAGTCATGGCTCATGAGATCTATAACCTGTCTTAGCCAGAATTACTTGCTATTCTATGAACTATTCTGTGTTTCCCTGTTATTTTTGTTTGTGCAGTCTTCTTTCCTTGACATACCTCCCCCTTAAAATATTTTCCTTAAAGAAACTCCATCCAGGGAATTCCCTGGTGGTCCAGTAGTTAGGACTACACGCTTTCACTGCCGAGGGTGTGAGTTCGATCCCTGGTTGGGGAACTAAGATCCTGCAAGCCGTGCGGCATGGCCAAAAAAAAAAAATTACATCCATACTTTTAATACTCAGATCATATGTCGCCTTCATTAAATCCTTCCTAAAGATACTGCGCTTTTGCTTTTAATGTGTTCATCATACAGTGATTTACATTATAGTCGTTTTGTATTACTTCTTCCCTTCTAAATTATATTCTGGAGGACAAAGAGTGGTAGTACAGATATTTGTAGGGTGCATTGGAATGAATGAAGCTATGGTACTACTTTAGTTGTGTTTACCTTAAGATTCAGCTAGGCAAGAATGATTTTGCTTTGCCATTATTGTGTTCGTTTGACCATGGCTTGATACCTGTTGCCTTTGCTATCTAGAAATATTTGTGGTTAACACATTTCCTTCTTTTTCTCTTCGCTCAGATGAACAGTGTCTTGAGACAGATGTCATATGGAGGGAAATTTGGTTCTCCACATCTGGATCAATCAGGATTTTCCCCATCAGTTCAGTCACATAATCACACTTTTAACCGGTCTTCAACCTCCCAGTGGCGCCAAGATACACCATTATCACAGCGAAAAGTCAGACAGAATTCTCATACCTACGCAGTGGATAGACATTATAGCCGTGAACAGCGTTACACTGATCATGGGTCCGACCATCATTACAGAGGAAGCAGAGATGATTTCTTCTATGAAGAGAGAAATCCCGATGGCTGGAGCCATGACTATGATAACAGAAGAGACAGTGGTAGAGATGGAAAATGGCGCTCATCTCGACACTAACAAGTGTTAAAAGGATGTTTTCATAGTGTCATTCTAGGCCCTTTTTGTTAAGTTGTTTCTGGGAATGTTTTCTTTAAAAAAGTCTATAGAGCAGCTTTACAAGTTGGCACATTTCTTTATAAAATTTTTAAAACCTAATTGCAGTCCAATACAGAAATGAGAATTGTGGTTCTAGTTTTATTACATTAATAACCTTTCACCTCAGGGTTTTAAGAAGAGGAAAGGGTTTTATGCTAAAGAAAGTGCACAATTCCTAATCATTTTAGACAATTGAGGAAGGGATGTATTATTTGGATTAATTGTATTATGAAGCAAATATTTTAATTATCTGTTACCTTTTTGTATTACAAGAAATTTCTTGTTAGGGAATCAGATTTTTGGTGTATATAATGGAAAACATTCAAGTTGATAGTCTGAAATGACTCAGTATTTTGTTACTAAACGAGAAAATGTAAATTCAGTGATTCATTTTACTAATATTTGAGAAAACCTTTTGGTCAAGTTTGGGGATAAATCATATTATTTAACTTAGAGAACTTAAGTGTAAGTTCTGTGACATGATCTTGAGTTTTACTGTAAGTGAGCATACAAGTATACATCTACACATGCTATTTCATTGTAAAATTTTAGAATTTGCTCATTAAAACATGTTCAATGGGCTTCCCTGGTGGCGCAGTGGTTGAGAGTCCACCTGCCGATGCAGGGGACAGGGGTTCGTGCCCCGGTCCGGGAAGATCCCACATGCCGCGGAGCGGCTGGGCCCGTGAGCTATGGCCGCTGAGCCTGCGCGTCCAGAGCCTGTGCTCCGCAACAGGAGAGGCAGCAACAGTGAGAGGCCCGCATACCACAAAAAAAAAAAAAAAAACAAACATGTTCGATGTATGACTGAAGTCACTCAGGAAGTTAAATATCTCTAAATGTATTTTTTTTACAGTAAAAATACAGTGTTAATGTAAATCTTTTTCTGGAAGAACAAAAATGTAAATGCATAGTCAGATAAAATAGTAAAATGTTTTACTGAAAGTATTCTTTTTTGGGAAAAAAGGTTCATGAAACCTTTAAGTGATGCCTCTTATCACTCAAATTTCTAAACTTTTAACATTTTCAAAGTGCAAGGACACATTTTATTATGGAGATTGTACAGGGTTCTTTTTTGTTTGAACATTTGAAAGAATTTAGTCTAAAACACTTTGATTTAAAATTTTTAAAATCTTGTTTAACAAAACTTTTATGTATCAATATGCCGTTTCCCTTTCATTGTAGAACTTGTTTATAAAAATTAATTCCTTGAAAAATTTGGATTCTTTTTAATATTAACTACAACATTTGTACTATGTTGCTTTTTAATATATTGAAAACAAAAAGGAGGGGTGTGTCTTTTTTTTTGACATCACTAACATTGTACACAAAAAGCTAGCAGCATACATTTATTCAGTGATTGCGTGGTGTTAGAGTATCCTGAAATATACCTTTTGAACATATCAAACTTATATTTTAGAATCATATTTTCAGTAACACATGGTTTATGTTTCTGAGCACTGTAAACTAATTAAGTTATTCTCCCTAGTCTCTAGGAGTTTGTACATTTGGTTTTCTCTGTTTCTAAATGCATGCAGCTTTTCTGAGTCCAGGTAAATGGAGCTAGCTATCCAATTACTCAGCACAGAGCGTTCAAATCAAGTTTCTGTTTGCTTAAGCAGTTTCATAGTAGAAGGATTTGTTTCCAACGAGCCTGTTATTTTCAGGTGTCTGACCTATATGAAAATTTACTCAGTAGCGTTTGTAGATATTAACAAAGATTAATACTGCTTTATTGCAACTTATCTGTGGCTCAGATCTGTTCCTGTTGATTCACAGGTGACCCTGGTCCAGAATAATTTTTTTCTTTTTTAATGGTTTTTGGGACACCCCTTCTGAGGTTCCAGTGAATCTTTCACTTCATCCTCATCCAGTTGAAAGTAACCAGACTAAGTATATGTACTGTGTAAAGAGATAGAACAAGACAGCCACAAAGAATTGAATATAGCTGGTGAGACAATTCACCGAGGTATTGAGAGCTGCAGGAGTAGAAAGGAAGAGATTGTTTTTATGGAAAGCAGTTTCTCCCAGAGTGTGTTCCATGAAACAGTACTCTCACAAGGTGTTCTGCAAAAATAACAGGGTTCTGTAGTCAAATGTATGGTAAACATTATGTACTATCTAACACCGTGACTCTCAATGAGAAAATGCCATAAAGCTGACAAGTGCTGCAGCAATGTTTATACCTAACAGTATTTTTTGAACTTACTTGACCCTTTCTTTACCCTTTTATACATAATACATTAAGATCCCCCCAAAGAATCTCTGACTCCACCCTTTTCCATCTAGTCAATCATCAGAAAATTTTATACCACTTTCTGATTACGTTGTGTAGGCCCATCTTATCTGTATCCACGGCCACCATCCTAGAATGGGCAATCACCATTGCAACAGGGTTATTCCAACAGCACCCTAATGTTTGCGTGCTAATTTATGTATTCCTATAGTATTCTCTGTATTTCTCTTACAGCCTTTTTATTGTATTAAAATTTTATTTTTATTTGTATCTCTCTAGATGTCTCCATGAAGTCCAGGACCTCATTTTTTCACCACTGAATTCCTATACATAGGAATATGTAGGAATATATATAATACATGGTAAATTTTTGCTGAATAAATGAAGGAACGTTTGTCAAATAATTGAAAAAAGGAGGCTTCAACACTGAAAACGTCTTTGGTATAGATTTCCGAACCCTGAACCATCATTGCATCCTATTATAAAAATTGTATCACAACATACTGTGCCTCTAATACCCTCTAGAATTCTATTTGTTTTTCAGGTTGTTAAGAAGTTATTGGATCTGTATTCATTAAGGTTTTCTTAAAATAATTGTTTACCTTAGTTGGGTTTTGGAATTGTGGTTCTGTTAGTTTTGTAGAATGAATTTATATCTTTTTTTGTTTTTTTGTTACAAAGGCATTTAGTTTATTCTCATCAGTATCACTGATATTCTCATGGTTCACATTTCCCAGGGCGGCTCCTCTTCTTACAGTAGTTAATGTTTAATCTCACTTATGGGCCGGAGGAGGGGCTGGGCCCAGGGCAGGGAGGGTGTTGGCACTCCCCGCGGACGAGGCGGGTGATCTGTGCTTCGTGAAAGAGACATGGGTGAACGGGCGGCTGGGGGACGTGGAGGGGGGCCCCCAGAGTCTTTTTTGCGTTGGTCAGTGATTCTCCATTCATGTTCCATCCTGGCTGCCCGGGGGTGGGGGTCCATGCAGCTCAGGGCAGGGCAGGGCCAGGGGAAGGGAAAGCAGGAAAAGCAGCAGGCCGCCCAAGAGCGAGGAGGGCAGGGCGGGAGGGCACAGGGGTGGCTCCTGGGGTAAGGCACAACCCTGTCTTTGGCTCTCCTGGTGAGGAGTTTCCTCCCCTGCGCCCCTGCCCCGCCCCTCTCCCCCGCCCCCTCCCCAGACCTATACACACAGTCCAGGTAGCCAGGGGCACCTTCTGGAGTCCCTGAAACAAGAGCGCTCTGCCACCCAACCCCGTGCTGCAGGGGCTCGGAGGAGGGACGGGGCAAGCCCCACCCGAGGACAAGGCCAGGAGGGGCTGGACAGGGGCCTGCCCAGGACAAGGGGGTGGGGAGGGAGAAGACCCCAGTCCCACACAGCTGGCCCCCGCTGAGGCCTGGAAGGAGGGGAGCGCCTGGGGACTCCTGCTTCCTTTGGGGGTCTGGCTGGAGCCCCAGCCCACCCCTCGGCCTTGGTCGGCCCGGCAGCTTGCCAAGTGACCAGGATGTTGTGCTTTGGGATCTACGCTGGGGTGCGGTGTCAAGGCCAGGATGAGGGGGCAGGGGAGGTGCGACTAAGGTGCTCGTGCTTTAGCTGGGGCTGTCGACCCCCACCCCCCCGCCCCACGCCCTCGGGCCGGCTGAGGGCTAAGGTACTGGGGCTGGGCCAGGAAAGCAGAGCGCCAGGGCCCCCCGCTGTACTGACCCTGCCCCTTGCAGCAAGCAGATGTCAGGAAGGACCCGCTCCCCGCAGGCTGGCAGGGGCTCCTGGGGGGGGGGGGCACAGGCCTCCAGGTCAGATCCCAGTGGTCCAGCTGGCCCCCACCCCACCTCCTGTAATCCCCTTGCCTTTGGAGAGAGAGAGGCTGCTGGGAGCAATGGGCTAGTCAGACTGCTCGGAGACAGAGGCCTTGAGAACCAGGGCTGGAGACAAAAATGTGAACTGCAAAGAAATGACATCCACCGTGTGTGGGGAGGGGTGCGGGAGGGGCGGTTAAAAAACAAAAAGAACCCTCCAAGTTTACACAAAGAACTCAAAAAATCCACAAAACCACTCGCGGAGCTAGGCAAGGATAGAAAGAGAGGAATGGTAAAAGAAGATTCGGCAAACGATCTGTAACCATGAAGCGGACCCGGCCCTGCCAGGAGCTGGACTCAGCCAACCGGACCTTGCAATGTAGCCCTTGGGGGGAGGCCCTGGGGTTGAGTGGAAGCCGGCCAGACCCACGGGGGCCCAGGCAGAGCGGGGCCTGGGGCGCCCCCCTCGTCAACGCGCGCCCCCACTCCACACACACGCGCACATTCAGCCTGCCCCCGGCTCCCCACTCCGTCCTGCCTTCCACAGCCCCGAGGACCGAAGGGGACATCAGACACGGTCCCGTTGGTTTGAAAAATAATAGGAATCTTACACTTCAATATTTCATTAGCTAAAAACATGTTTTAAAAAGTATGTACAGGGGCTGGGGGCTGGGAGCCCTGCCTTGGGGGGTCGGGGGTGGGGTGGGGAAGGGAGGGAAAGGCAGCAGCTCCCCAGCCTGCTCCCCTGGGTTCCACCCCTGGTCCTACTGCCTCTCACGTCTTCATCTGTTTAAAAGCAAAACTTCTACACACGCACGCCCGCGCACACACACACACGCACACCCACACGCTTCTGCGAGCCCCGGAAACCTCTCCTTCTATCCTCAGAGACTCTCGGTCTGACCCCAAGGGCCCCCCTCTCAGGACCTGCCCCTCTCAGGCCCCAGGGGGCTGGTGGCGGCAAGAGAGGCTGAGCACAGGTGGGGGAAGAGAAGGGCGCTGGGCCTGCCACCGCCCGCCACCTTAGGTCGGTTATGGAGTTTCTCTGAGCCCGAGTTTCCTCAGCTGTAAAACGGGCAGTCCTCATGGCCGCGCCTACCCCAGCCCCCAGGCGCAGGGCCAGACGAGGGAGACAGGAAGGTGCTTTTGGAACGTGGAAGCACTGGGAGGTGGTGGCGGGAGGGGTCCTGAGAACCCGGGGCCCCTGTGAGTCCCAAGGGGCTGCAGGGGGGCAGAGGCTGAGGAATGCTCTGGCTAGGTGGCCCAGCGCCTGGGAAGGGGGTCTTCCCAAGCCCCCCAGGCCAACCCCTCCCTGTGCCTGGCCTGGTGAGTGGGGAGACAGTTGCTCGGGGTTAGAAGAGGGGGAGCAAGAGCCCCCCGACTGTGCACGAGTGTGTGTGCTAGAGAAGGCAACGCAGATCTCGCACCACCTGCCGTCCTCTCCCAGCCCGGATCCCTGATCGGACTGGGGTCAGGGGGTGGGACGGGGGCTGGGACGGAGGGTGGGGGGTGGGCAGAGGGGCCGGAGCATGCAGTGCCCCCCGCGGGTCCTGGGGAAGGACAGACAGTAGCTCGTGCGCAAGATGGCGGGCGGGTGTGACAGGAGGGGGAGTGTGACGGCCCCGAGGGAGAGTCCGGTGGGGGGGTACTGGACGGCTTCCTCGGCCGAGGGGCCAGCCTCGCCGTCATGGCTGGCCGTCTCGAAGCCGTGCTCCACACCCCTCATGTCCGGCTCTGTCTTGCCTGTGTAGCTGACGAAGGTGGTGTAGGCGTCACCCTCGGCCATAAGCAGCTTGACCTTGGGGGTCCAGCTCTTCCTCACACTCGGCGGGCGTTGGTGCACATGTCGGCTGCGATGGCGTTCATCTCGCTCTCGTTGAAGCTGGGAGCAAAGTTCTGGCAGTAGTACTTGGCAGCGTGGAGGACGCGACCATCCAGTGGTTTGCTGCTAGAGCTGTTCCTGGAAGAGCGGACGCCGGTGCCACAGCTGTTGGCCAGCGTGTTCCGGTCAAAGAAGGAGGCCAGGAGGCGCCACAGCAGCACCTTGTGCCGCGTGCCCGCGCTGACGTGGCAGTTCATGAGCTGCGCCCGGGTGACGTACACGCTGGTGCCTGTTACTAGCTCCAGCTTCTCAGAGGGGTCACCCTCATCATAGAGCCTGGGGTGTGGCAGCGGCTACCGATCTGGTTGATGAGCTCAGCAGGGAGAGACGCCAGGTCTTGCCGCACTCGGATGTGATTCCGGGACTCGGTGGGCTACCTGCTCAGGGAGGGCCTCCTCCACCTTCTCGGCGGTCTGGCCTACATTCATCATGCGGTACGTGGCGGACATATAGCACATCTGCCGGTACTGCTCGTCTGTGCCCTCCTCGCCCGCGTCCTCCTCCTCCTCCTCGTGGTAAGAGCCGCGGCTGTCGCTGGTGTAAGCGCTTGAGATGCCCGGGCTAGTCCGCTCCGACGTGCTGGAACCACTCACCACTCCGCCTGCCGCTGCCGCCACGGGCCCCGCCGGCTTCCCCACCCCCCCCCCCCCCGCCCCCAGCCACTCTGGCGCGCTGTGCCGCCGCCACCGCCTGGGCCTGCTGGGGCGGCCGGTTGGCGACCAGGTCCGGCGCGGAGAACTTGGCCATCTTGCGGCTGCCGTTGCCACTGCAGCCACCGCCGGCCTCCTTCTGGCTGCTGTCCCACAGCCGCTTGGCCACGGGCGTGCACTGCACAGAGTCCGACTCCTGCTGCTCCGTCTTGACGCGAGACACGAGGGGCAGTGGGGTGCCGCAGGCCGGCCAGCTCGACGTCTGCGCCACAGGGCTCTGGGGCTCGGACGAGGGGCCCTCCTCGGCGTGCAGGCCCTGGGAGTCACAGCGGGGTGAGCTCACTTTGAGGAAGAACTCTGTGCCCTGCTCCATGATCTCCTGGATCTGCAGGAAGCCCGATGTGTACATGAGCAGGAACTGGTCGCCCATGTTAATGCTCAGCCGGCCCGTGTAGCGGAAGCTGAGGCTCTGCTGGAAGGACTGGGGCTGCGCAGCCGCCGGCAGCTACACCGCCGCACTCCGGCTGCTGTAGGACAGGCCCCGGAAGTAGGAGCTGCTGGCGGCCAGCACGGCCCGGTGGACCTTGAAGGCAGGGCCCTTGACCACCACCGAGACATCACAGTATGGGCCCTACAGCCGCTGCTCCTTGAGGCACTCCAGAATGCTGTGGCCGAAGTTCGGGATCTGCATCTGCAGCGTCTGGGCTATGGAGGCGGCGGCTAAGCCGTGGCCGCGCTCCGGGGACACCCGGCCAGCTCCGCAGCGGCGGCTGGGGCCGGGCCTGGGCCCGGGGCGCGCCCTCCTGCGCCGGAGCTACGGCCCCCGCGGCCTCCGCTTCAGCAGCAGCGGCAGCCGCGGCGGCCATTCATTGTGGGCCAGCTGAATTTATATCTTTATTAAAAATCAACATTTCCTCTGTCTTTCCAAATTAATGGATATAGAGTTTTACCTAGTATTTCTCATAATTTTTGTAAACCTCTCTCTCGAGTTATAGTCCAGTTTTAGCGCCTGATATATTTTACCTTCCCTCCCACACCCTGTTCAAGCTTGCTAGACTGTACTGTTATACACTTTATATTTGTGTGTGTGTGTATGCACGTACCCCACACAGAATTGTTTTTGTTTGTTCTTTGGGGTTTTTTTTGTTGTTACTGTTGGTATTAAAACATTGATTTTCTTTTAAGAAGATTTAAATAAGAAAAAAATCTTAACGCATTTTCCCAAAGTTACCGTTTCTGGAGCTCTTCATCCTTTTGTGTGGCTCCATTTATCCATTTGGTATTCGCCTGCTTGAAGAACCTGTTTTGATAGTTCTTATAGTGCAGTCTTGCT
Organism: Globicephala melas; assembly: GCF_963455315.2. Lineage (NCBI taxonomy): Eukaryota > Metazoa > Chordata > Mammalia > Artiodactyla > Delphinidae > Globicephala > Globicephala melas. The sequence goes on from NC_083321.1 coordinate 90,198,048, forward strand.
GGTGATGAACTCTTTTAGCTTGTCTATGTCTGAAAACGCCTCTTTCACATTTGTTTTTGAAATATAATTTGTCTGGGTATAGAATTCTAAGTTGACAGTTTTTTCTTTTCCCCTTTTAATACAGGCATACCTTGGAGATATTGTGGGTTCGGTTCCAGGCCACCACTAGAAACTGAATATCACAGTAAGTGAGTGACAAATTTTTTGGTTTCCCAATGCATACAAAAGTTATGTTTATATTATACTGTATTCTATTGTGTACAATAGCATTATGTCTAAAAAACCCCAGTGTACATACCTTAATTTAAAAATCCTTTATTGCTAAAAAATGCTAATCATCTGAGCCTTCAGCGATTTATAATCTTTTTGCAAGTGGAGGGTCTTGCTTCGATGCTGATGGCTGCTGACTGATCAGGGTGGTGGTTGCTGAAGGTTGGAATGGCTGTGACAGTTTCTAAAAATAAGACAACAATGAAGTTTTGCTGCACTGATTGACTCTTCCTTTCACGAATGATTTTTCTGCAGCGTGCAATGCTGTTTGATAGCATTTTTACCCACAGTGAAATTTCTTTCAGAATTGGAGCCAATCCTTTGAAGCCCTGCTCCTGCTTTATCAAATAATTTTATGTAATATTCTAAATCCTTTGTTGTCATTTCATTAATCTTCACAGCATCTTCACCTGGAGTAGATTCCATCTCAAGAAACCACTTTCTTTGCTCATCCATAAGAAGCAACTCCTGATCTGTGGAAGTTTTATCATGAGATCACAGCAATGTCATCACATCCTCAGGGTCCACTTCTAATTCTAGTTCTCTTCCTATTTCTACCACATCTGCAGTTACTTCCTGCACTGAAGTCTTGAACCCCTCATTCATTCAGGTTGGAATCAGCTTCTTCCAAACTCCTGTTAATGTTGATATTTTGACCTCTTCCTCTGAATCATGAATGTTCTTAATGGCATCTAGAATGATGAAGCTTTTCCAGGTTTTCAATTTACTTTGCCCAGATCCATCTGAGGAATCACGGTGTCTATGGCAGCTATAACCTTATGAAATGTATTTCTTTTTTATTTGTTTGTTGTTGTTTTTTTGGCTGTGCCCCATGGCATGCGGGATCTTAGTTCCCCCACCAGGGATCGAAGTGGTGTCCCCTGCAGTGGAAGCATGGAGTCTTAACCACTGGACCGCCAGGGAAGTCCCGAAATGTAGTTCTTAAATAATAAGACTTGAAAGTCATAATTACTCCTTGATCCATGGGCTGCAGAATGGATATTGTGTTAAATGGATGTTGTGTTAGCAGGCATGAAAACAACATTAATCTTGTCCATCTCCATCAGAGCTCTTGGGTGACCAGTTGCGTTGTCAATGAGCAGTAACCTTTTGAAAGAAATCTTTTTTTCCTGAACAGTAGGTCTCAACAGTGGACTTAAAATACTCAGTAAGACGTGTTGTAAATAGGTGAGCTGTCATCCAGGCTTTGTTGTTCCACTTATAGAGCACAGGCAGAGTAGATTTAGCATAATTCTTAAGGCCCTTAGGATTTTCAGAATGGTGAATGAGTATTGGCTTCAATTTCAGGTCACCAACTGCATTATTCCCTAACAAGAGAGTCAGCCTGTGTTTTCAAGTTTCAAAGCCAGGCATTGACATCTCTCTAGTTATGAAAGTCCTAGATGGCATCTTCTTCCAATATAAGGCTGTTTCATCTACATTGAAAATCTGCTGTTTCATGTAGACACCTTTATTAATTAACTTAGCTGGATCCTCTGGATAACTTGCTGTAGCTTCCACATCAGCACTTGCTGCTTCACCTTGCACTTTGATGTTATGAAGAGGCTTCTTTCCTTAAACCTCATGAACCAACCTCTTCTGGCTTCAAACTTTTCTTCTGTAGCTTCCTCACCTCTCTCAGCCTTCACAGAATTGAAGAGAGTTAGGGCCTTGCTCTGGATTAGGCTTTGCCTTAAGGGAATGTTGTGGCTGGTTTGACTCTTCGATCCAGACCACTAAAACTTTCTCCATATCAGCAATAAGGCTGTTTTGCTTTCTTGTCATTCATGTTTTCAGTGGAGTTCGTTTAAGAACTTTTCCTTTGTATTCACAACTTGTTTAACTGTTTGGCGCAAGAGGCCTTGTTTTCAGCCTATCTCAGCTTTAGACATGCCTTCCTCACTAAGCTTAATCATTTGTAGCTTTTGATTTAAAGTGAGAGATGTTTGACTCTTCCTTTCACTTGAACACTTAGAGGCCATCGTAGGGTTATAAATTGACCTAATTTCAATATTGTTATGTCTTGGGGAATAGGGAAGCCTGACGGGGGAGAGAGAGAGAGGTTAGGGGACATTTGGAACCCACACACTTATCGGTTAAGTTTGCCATTTTATATAGGCACAATTTGTGGCACCCCAAAACAATGACAATAGTAACATCAAAGATCACTAATTACAAATATAATAGTCATTTAAAAGTTTGAAGTCTTGCGGGAATTACCAAAATTTGACACAGAGTCATATGAAGTGAGCAACTGTTGGAAAAATGGTGCCAATAGACTTGCTTGACACAGGGTTGCCAGAACCTTCTGTTTGTAAAAAAAAAAAAAAAAAGCAATATCTTTAAAGGGCAATAAAGTGAAGTGCAATAAAATGAAGTATGCCTATATTTTTAAAATGTCCTCTTGCATTTTTTCCTATAAGAAATCTGCTGTCATATATGAAAGAAGGACTCTTTCATAAGGGACTACTATGAACAACTGCATGCCAACAAATTAGATAACTTAGATGATGGGACAAGTTTTTAGAAAGATGCAAACTACTGAAACTGACTCAAGAGGAAATAGAAAATCCGAATAGACATAACAAAGAAATTGAATTAGTACTCAAAAACTACCCCAAAAAGAAAACCCAGACCCAGCTGGCTTCACTGATAAATTCTACCAAATATTTAATGAAGAATACTAATTTTTCTGAAACTCTTCCAAAGAATAGAAGAGTAGGAAACACTTCACAACTCATTCTATGAGGCCAGTATTACTCTCATCACAAGAACCAGAAAAACATATAATAAGAAAATCAAACCACAGAGCAATATATCTTATAAATATAGACACAAAAATCCTTAATAAAATAGCAAACAAAACAACCAGAGGTATATAAATGGATTATATAACATGGCCTAGAAGGATTTATCTTAGCAATGTAAGATTGGATTAGCATCCTAAAATCAATTAATATACCACACCCTATCAACAGAATAAAAGATAAATAAAAAACTCAGAATCATCTCAATAGACACAAAAAAAGCATTTAAAGAAATTCAGCACACTTCATGATAAAACAGTTAAGGTAATAATGAAAAGGAACTTTCTCAAACTGATAAATGTCATCTATAAAACACTCAAAAAAGGATTTGCCTATTCTGGACATCTAAGCAGATTCATATTTGTCCTTTTGTGTCTGGCTTCTCACAGTTATCATGTTTTCAAGATTCATCCATATTGTAGCATTTCAATCCTTTTTATGGCCAAATGATATTCCATTGTATTGCTATACACTAGATTTTCATTACTTGCGGCTTTATTTGTGAATTCCCCTACTCACTGAATTATATTTGTAACCCCAAAATCAAAAGACTGGTGGTGCTTTTGGAGTCATTTGTGAACATGCACACATTATATATACATAATGTGTCAATTTTCTCTAGCTGGTTTTGAGCCATTTGATTATAATGTGCCTTAATGTTGTTTTTTTCATGTTTCTTTTGCTTTGGGGTTCATTGAGCTGCATAGATCTGTGGGTTTACAGTTTTCATTAAATTTGGAAAAATTTTGGCCATTATTTAAAAAAATTCTTTTGTGTCCCCATTTTTTTCTTCTTTGGAAACTCTAATTAGGCTGCTTGATATAGTCCCATAGCTCACTGATATGCTGCTTCTTTTTTAGATTATTTTTTCTCTGTGTGTTTCATGTTGGATAGTTTCTGTTGCTATGTCTTCAAGTCCACTAATCTTTTTTTCTTCAGTGTCTAATCAGCAATTAGTTCAAATATACTCTTCATCTTAGACATTGTAGTTTTTCTCTCTAGAAGTTTTATTTGGATCTCTGTTTTTCTCATTTTTTTGGTAAGCTTTATTGAGGTACAATTGATAAAACTATAAGATATTTAAAATGTACAACATGGTTATACACACACACACACACACACACACACACACACACACACATTGTGAAAGGATTCCCCCCATGGAGTTAGTTAACACATGATTTGGATCTTTTAATATCTTCACTGCTTTTACTTAAAATTTTCAACATATGGAATAAAGTTATAGCAATTTTTAATATTCTTGTCTGCTAATTCTAATACCTTTTGATATACTGTCTCCTTATTGGATGTATTTTCCTGCTTCTTTGCTTGCCTTGTAATTTTGATTGAATGCTAGGCATTGGTGAAATTTACCATATTGCATGCTTGGTATTTCGTATTTCTATAAATATTCTTGAGTTTTATTCTGGGACACAGTTACTTGTTAACAGTTGCATCACTTCAGGACTTGCTTTTAAGATTTGTTAGGCAGGATTTGAGAAATATTATGTCTAGGGTTAATTCACCCCATTACTGAGGCAAGACGCTTTTTAATGCTCTACTAGGTACCTCATGAATTAGGAAGTTTTTCAGTCTGGCCAGTGATAGCAGATACCGTTCCTGGTCTTATGTGAGTGTTGGGTAGTATTACTTATACTTCTGTGGGACAATTCTTTCCCCAGGCTTGGGTACTTTCTTCAAACCTGTATGCTGGTCAGTACTCCCATGAATACTGGAGGAAACTTTCTGCAGATCACTAGTTTTCTCTCAGTACAACTTAATCCGCTTCAGTACTGTGTAATGGACATTCTAGTGACCTTAGTTTCCCTGAACACTCAGCTTTACCTCCTCAACTTGGAGTTTGCCAAGCTCTGCCTGTCTGCCCCCCTACTACACTGCAGCCCGAAAATTTTCTCAAGGCAGTAAGCTGCAGCCATCATAGAGCTCACCCCACTCATCTCCTGTTTCTCAGGGATCTCTGTCCTTTGTACCTGACGTCCATTGTCTTTGCTTGTCTATTGATTGTTTCAGGCAGAAAGGTAATTCTAATCTTTGTTACTCCCTCTTGACTGGAAGTGTAAGTTAATCCATGGGATTTGATATATAGTGCAGTGACCATTCTTCATTTTAAATGGTCTGTATTTTTATGTTTGATTTTTTTTTTCCCCTCTAACTTGAATTACTTAGATTCTATTTAGTTATTTCTAAATGACTTTTTTCTCCATGCTTCTATTGTGACCTCTAATTTTATAGCCTTGTGAACAGAAAATGTGGCCTGTGTGATAAAAACTTGTAGAGAGACAAACCAGTTCACTAGCTGGATGATCACAGGATTTTTCTAGGTTGCCTGGCAGTGAGCTAGCAGGACTGAACCCACAGCCCAGGCCCAGCTCTCCAGGGGCTGCTGAGAGAATCTGAAACCACATCCATCATTCCTGGCTGACCCTCCTGCCTGTCAGTTTCATCCTGCTCAAAGTGATGCCTGCTTGATGTTTCTTTTCCCAGCTCTCATGATGGTTCCATAGATGTCTGAAAGACACTTGTGAAGTATTCAAGTTTTCTAGAATTCACATCCTTTTTTTTTTTGTTTTTTTTACAGTTGTCTTGCACACACTTAATCTGACAGGAAGTTTTTATAATGATATATCCTTACTGGATCTTTTCAAAGTATTCAACTTAGTTTTCTAGAAACAACTACTATTTTTCACATTCATATTTTATTGGTTTATATAATATTTAAATTAAGAACATATATTAATAAGAACTAGCATAGGACTTCTCTGGTGGTGCAGTGGTTAAGAATCCACCTGCCAATGCAGGGGACATGGGTTTGGGCCCTGGTCCAGGAAGATCCCACATGCCGAGGAGCAACTAAGCCCGTGAGCAACAGCTACTGAGCCTGAGCTCTAGAGGCCATGAGCCACAACTACTGAAGCCCGTGCGCCTAGAGCCCATGCTCCACAAGAGAAGCTACTGCAATGAGGAGCCTGCCACTGCAACGAAGAATAGCCTGTGCTCACCGCAACCAGAAGAAGCCCATGCACAGCAACGAAGACCCAACGCAGACAAAAAAAAAAAAAAAAAAAAAAAGCTAGCATAAGCAGGATTGGAACAACTCAACAGATTGGAAGAGCTCAATGCTGGAGAGGGTGTGGAGAAAAGGGAACCCTCTTGCACTGTTGGTGGGAATGTAAATTGATACAGCCACTATGGAGAACAGTATGGAGGTTCCTTAAAAAACTAAAAATAGAACTACTACATGATCCAGCAATCCCACTACTGGGCATATACCCAGAGAAAACCATAATTCAAAAAGACACATGCACCCTAATGTTCATTGCAGCACTATTTACAATAGCCAGGTTATGGAAGCAACCTAAATGCCCATCGACAGACGAATGGATGAAGAAGATGTGGTACATATATACAATGGAATATTACTCAGCCATAAAAAAGAACGAAATTGGTTCATTTGTTGAGACGTGGATGCATCTAGAGACTGTCATACAGAGTGAAGTAAGTCAGAAAGAAAAAAATACCATATATTAACACATATATGTGGAATCTAGAAAAATGCTACAGATGAACCGGTTTGCAGGGCAGAAATTGAGACACAGATGTAGAGAACAAACGTATGGACACCAAGGGGGGAAAGCGGCAGGGGTGTGGGGATGGTGGTGTGATGAATTGGGCGATTGGGATTGACATGTATACACTGATGTGTATAAAATTGATGACTAATAAGAACCTGCTGTATAAAAAAATAAATAAAATTCAAAAATTCAAAAAAAAAAAAAAAAAAAAAGAATACCAGACAGTGATGAAGTACCAGAGAGCAGGGAGGTAACACGATCTGATAAAAAAAAAAGAACAAGCATGGGTGGACATACAGGAGTAGCTTACTAGCCTCCAGCCTTCAGCATGTCAGGGACTTTGATGTTTATTACAGGAAGAATAGAGAACATCAGTTGTGTAGGGTTAAAGTTAAACATGCTTCTAATATGGTAGGTAAGTCCTGTTAATTATGTTTTTCAAACCTTGTATGTTTTTTTTCTTCTTGATCTTTAAATTCTAAAAGAGATGATTTTAATTTGTTATTTTCTCTGAGTAGGTCTCCCAGTTTTTGTTTTATGTACCCTGAAGCTATGCCAGATAGAAAGAGAAACACGACATTTCTTTACACGTACTATAACTTTTATCAATGTAAATATCCTTGATCCATTTTCATGCTATTAACTATGAATTCTATCTATTATATTACTATATCACATCTTTATTTTTATTAATATTTGCCTGCTATGTCAGTCTATTAGTTAATTTTTAATACTTCTTGATTTTAGGAGTGACTCTCATATTAAGATATGTTTTGATTTATTTCTGTTATACTTCCTTGTGTGTGTGTAAGATTGATTACCTTTCCTTTGCTTTTTTTCTTCCTTCTAGTGCAGCATTTCATAACCCTGGATGCATACTAGGATCACCTAGGAACCTTTCAGAAAACAATTTAACATCTAAACTTTACCCCAGAATCTCCGGGGAGGAGAGTGGTATCAGCATTTTTTTTTAAAGCTTGTAGCATGAAGTCAGGATTGACAACACTAGTGTTTCTATTCCTGTAGTGCTTCTTCTTAAGTTCTCAACAATCACATTTAAAATTATAATTTTCTATCAGTGGATAGACTGAAACAGCTGTGGCAGTCAAGGTAAAATCAGAGAGGCAGAAGTAAGAGCATTAATGAATAAGGAACTTATTATAGGGATTCAAGTTGACGCAATTGTGATTGCTGGTGGAACAATTTGTTGCCTGCCTCTGGTATTGGCCTGAAGTCATTATAAGTTAGCCAGCCCAGCAGTTGGGAAGGAAAGCTGAACAAGAACAGGAGCAGGGACAAACTGGAAACTGCTGGGGGGAAAAATAATGGAGCCTGTATCTGTCTGTCTTTCTCTACCTTAGATGACTTGTATGACCTGAAGCCTGCAGGCTGGGTGCTGCCCCACACCAACAAGGTGAGCCAGGAGATCAGCAACAACATGCATGAGGTACCACAGTGCCCGGCACCCTCCACCAAGCTTCCACAGTGTGGACTATATGGCTGCTGCTTCCCTTATGACTTCTGGATCTCCAGCACATTTCTCTTGTTGTGAACTGCATTGTAATTCTGAGACTAACTGCTTGGAGTTAGGCTAACCTTCACAGGTTGAGGGCTTAGTCCTCTGTGAGACTGCCCTCACTTCAGACACAAGCTGCGACTCCTGGATTCCCAGGCCACCTGCACTTCTGAACAACTGGCTACAAATTTGGGGGTTCCCACTACCCCCTCAGGTTTGATAAGTCACTAGAATGACTCATAGAACTCAAGAAAGAGCTATACTTATGGCCACAGTGATAGCAAAAGGCTGCAAATCAAAACCAGACAAAAAAGGAGAGACACATAGGGTAGGCCTTGGGAGGGTCTCAAATGGGAAGTTTCTGTGTCCTCTCCCCAGGCAGTCAGGAAGCGTCACACTCCTGGCATATCAGTGTGTATTACCAGCCAGGAGGCTTAGCCAAGCTTCGAGTCCAGAGTTTTATTGGGATTCTATTACCCGAGCATGATGGCTTGAATTCTTGGCCATGTGATCGAAGTCAATCTCCAACCCCCAACCTTCGCCCCCCACCCCATGGAGGTTGAATTGGTAGAACTGGTATGACTTGGCTCAGAGCCCTAACCTTCTAACCACATGGTTGATCTTTCCAGTAATGGCCAGCCCCATCCGGGAACTATCTAGGGGCTCGACAGCCATGAATAACAAAGACACACCTATCCCTTGGGAAATTCTGAGAATCTAGATTCCCTCCCAGAAACCAGGACCAAAGGCCAGTCAAATTCTTGACTATACAATGCAAAAGCTAAATGGAAACTAGACATGTACCGGAATTCTGGGGACCATAGTTCCAGCTTAGATGACCCTGTGCAACACCACCACAACAGTATTATCTCTGACTCCCCTGCACCCCACCAAGAAAACACCCTTAATATACTGCCACTCTCCTTGGTGCTTCTCTCTCACTACCAGCATACAGACCAACTCCAATGCTTTATCACAATCACGTGGATTTTAGTTTCGGATTGCCATTAATATTTTAAAATATTATCCCTTCTCTTTTTAAGGAGTTACTTCTTTTTCTTTTTTCATAAATTTATATATTTTATTTATTTATTTTTGGCTGTGTTGGGTCTTCATTGCTGCACATGGGCTTTCTCTAATTGCAGTAAGAGGGGGCTATTCTTCATTGTAGTGCGCGGGCTTCTTATTGTGGTGGCTTCTCTTGTTGTGCAGCATGGGCTCTAGGCACGCGGGCTTCAGTAGTTGCAGCACATGGGCTCAGTAGTTGCGGCTCGCAGGCTCTAGAGCACAGGCTCAGTAGTTGTGGCACATGGGCTTAGTTGCTCCGCGGCATGTGGGATCTTCCCAGATCAGGGCTCGAACCTGTGTCCCCTGCGTTGGCAGGCGGATTCTCAACGAAAAGCAAAGGTTAAAGTCAAAGAAACAGATCGATCATGGAGTCCGATTTAGCTCTTCCCTGTTACAGAAACAACAGTTTAGATGTGGCCAATACAAGTGAAGATAATATATTAATTTTTTAGTCTATTTCTTTTCCCTTTAGAATGGAATGCAAAGGCTAGTTTAGGGTCAGTGCAAAATTAGTTGCTAGGAAATGGAAGATGTCTTTCTGTTTAGGATATTTGGGATTAGTAATCAAAGTGTTCTCTAATGTGAAGTACATACAGTACATATGTCTTATTGTTTTTATAGGAAGCAAAATAGATACAATAAATGCCAAGAACAAGATAGTACTGAGGAATTTGTAGAGATTGCAGTTAAAGTGTTTCAGAAAGAGGGATCCCTTCCACAGCCCAAGAGTGGGCTTTTGTCCAACACTCAGAAATGAATTGTCCAAGGAGACACATGTGCTGACAAAGCAAGAGGCTTTATTGGAAAGGGGCACCCGGGCGGAGAGCAGCAGGGTCAGGGAACCCAGGAGAACTGCTCTGCCACGTTGCTCTCAGTCTCGGGTTTTATGGTAATGGGATTCGTTTCCAGGCTGTCTCTGGCCAATCATTCCACCTCAGGATCCTTCCTGGTGGTGCGCACATGGCTTAATCAAGATAGATTCCAGTGAGAAGGATTCTGGGAGGATGGTAGGACATACGGACTGCCGTCTCCTCTCTCTTTTTGACCTTTCCTGAATTCTTCTGGTTGGTGGTAGCTTGTTAGTTCCTCATTCCTCACCAGGACATCCTGTTGTAAGATGACTCATGCAAGTGGTTACTATTGTGCCTGGCCAGGGCAGGCGGTTTCAGTCAATGGTTCCCCTAACAAAAGCAATGCATAAATTTAGCAGTATCACTTTGATAATTTTTGTAAAAGAAAATCAAATGTGTGCAATTAGATGAAACAAATAGGTCATTAAAATTTTTAGTTGTGGTACAAGATGACTAAAATTCAAAAGTAAATGATAAGCTCTGAAGAGGGTCTGATTTCATGAACATACTTCTGATATATTAGTTTATTTGTTGTTAATGACAATTTTAAAAAATGGAAGGGCCATTTGATTTAAGCTAATGATACAATATTCCCAACAATTATATTTCCACATGAAGTTTTGTTGTTGTTGCTATTGTTATTGCAAGATTTCTCCCCTTTCAAAATTAAATACTGTGTTGTTATGGGTATTTAAAATTCAGTGCAAGGGTTTGAAGATGGTACTTAATTTACCATGTAGAAATAAAATTACTGTTGTCAGCACTTGTGTTTGAAAAATCTTGTCAGGACAATTGAATTATTTTGAAAAACAGTGTTCATTCAAAGGAGAGGATTTCATTTGTTAAAATGATCATTCTAAGGCTCATCTCAACAACTGTGCTTTTATGTTTTGTTCTCCCAGAATCTTTTGCCTGTATCCTTTTCTCAGCTTCACCTCTTTCTCCACCTCCTTCCCTTTAACTTCTTGACCTTTTTCCTATCAGCTTGTACTCTTTAAACAAACCCATTTTCTCTGTTACTATTTCTCTTCTATTCTCTACAAGATATCAAGAAAGGGCCTTTATTACCTACTTTCTCAACTTTCAGATTCTCTTATTTGTTTCTCAAGTTTGCAGCAGAATTTTGTGCTCTAATGACCAAATACAATGACATCTTGCCGACCTCATCCCGAGGTTGATACCAATGGCTTCACACCTTCATTCAAAATTTTCTTCCTTTATTTTCTGTGTCAATGAAAAAAATTAATCGAGTCATTCTAAGAAAGAAATAGTTTTATTTGAGCCAACCTGAGGATTATAACCCAGGATACAGTCTTTCAGAAAGCTCTGAGGACTGTTCCACCTGTTAGAGGTCAAAGCACAGTCATATAAGTTTTTGAGACAAACGGATATACATCAAAGGACTATATGTCAAAGTAATATATTGACAGTTTACATAGTCCAAAAAGGTGAGTAGTGATCATTGTGATCCCTTATAGGATTAAGGAAGGAATGTTATCACCTAAGGAGTTACTGTAACAGGGAAGAACAAAATCTGACTCCATGTTGGATCCGTTTCTTTTACTTTGACCTTTGCTTTCCATTGCTTTTATTCTGTCTATATCTATAGGCATACATAATGGCCTGCCTCAGGGAACCCTGCCCCTCTGCCTGAATGTTAAACTAAAGTGCCTTTGTTCAGCTCACAGAGAAACACCCTGACCCTGCTCACCTGTAAATGGCTGCAGAAAAGAAGAAATAACACATGCTCTCCCTGAGGCTGGCCAAAACCAGGAGTATTTTGCAAGACTTATGGCCTTTTTACTTTACTTCCTCACCTCCTCCCCATCTCTGCTCTATAAAAGAAACTAACATCCAGACCCTGATAAGATGGTGCTCTAGGACACTAGTCCACCATCTTCTTGGATGCCCGACTTTCCGAATAAAGTCGCTATTCCTCGCCTCAACAAGCTTTGATTTGGTAACATTACCTTGCTGGCACTAATGAAACAGGAGGGAAGGGGTCAGGGCACAACCTTTGAAAGAATGACATAGTCTGAGGACATGACATAAACTGCTTAGAACCAAATGGGTCCAAGATGACAGACAAGTCAACTTCAACTAGACCTGGAGCCTCAGTACATGCTCATTGTAACACATCAGCAAGCTAAATGACACACCCACAGGTCCCATGACAGTTCTAAGGCCCACCATAAGGATAAAAAAGTGGGCGGTGGCTCAATTCCTGGAAATCCCCGCCCCTTCCTGAAATAGCTGGAATACTCCTCCCACTCATTAGCCTATGAAATTACCCACCCCTATGAAAACTGACAACCCCATACCCTGATGCCACTCTCGCCTTCTGAGATGGACTACACTCTGTGGAGTGTTTCTCTCTAAATAAATTCACTTCTCACCTATCACTTTGTCTCTCACTGAATTCCTTCTGCGATGAGACATCAGGAACCTGAGCTTCATTAAGTCCTGAAACCAAGTGTATGATCTCAGTTGGAAGACCATGGGGTTTTGGCCGGGTTCAAGTCCTGGCCTCATCGGTTCAAGTCCCAGTCTGAGGTGCATGGTTTCACTAGGAGAAAATTGCTTCTTTCTTTTTTTTTTTTTGGCTAGTAGACATTCCTGTGTCTTCTAAGGAGATCTGGTTAATGTATAATGCAGATGCATAGTGCACACTAAAGGGGCAGGGGTAATGGCTCAAATGGCAGAGAAAATTTTACATTAATCTTCTTTTTTGGTCCTATCTTAAAATAATTTTATTCAGCATCTGTAATGCTGCATTTTCTTGAACCTCTTCCTATCATTTTGACCAACAGTTATCTGTCTTTCTAAATTCCTTTCTTTACCCACCACTTCTTCTGTAAGAGTCGGGGATTACATTAGGTTACAAAAAAACAAAGGTTCAAAAATAGTGGCTTAACATAATAGGGGTTTTTCTTTCACCTATACCAAGTTTCTAGTTAGTATGGAAGTTCCCTTAAGTCACCATGCATAGAGAGACCAAGGTGGCTCCCATCTTTCTATTTCACCATCCTCACCACTAGTTCCATGCTCAAGATCACATCATGTTCCAAGAGAGAACCTGGGCCTTCACCACCACATCAAAATTCCAGGTAACCAGGAAGGGTAAAATAACACCTCCAACTCATATCAATTCCCTTAAGAAATCTTTTGGAAATTCCATAATATCATTTGCCAGAACTTAGTCACATGTCTATACCCAGCCACAAGGACGGCAAAGTGCCCTGTTAAAACCAAGAAACGTGTTATTAATGGAGATGCTTCTAAAGATAGCTGCATATTTGCTAGATAACGATCAGTCTCTGCCACAATCTGTTTTCTCAAACACTGCCTACATGATCAGAAATGATCCATGCTTATAAATGGTGAGTGGAGTGGGCTTATTAAGTAATAATAACAATGATTTATTTATACTATTTATTAAGCACCCACCATGGGCAAGGCATTGTGCTGCCTTTATGCATGTTACCTCAAACTTTTGTAGTAATTCTTTAATGAAGTCCTGCTATTACTATTTTAAGGAGGAAAATGAATCTCAGAGAGATTAGAGTCAACTTGTTTAAGGATGTATGGATAGAAGTGAGCTGAGGTTGGGTATGAATTCAGCTAGTATGGTTCCAAAGCCTATTCTCTTTTTCATTATACATGGCCCACACTGAATATTCATATTCATAGTCTTTTGTCCAGTCATGTGGCATTGACATTGGACTATTCAAAATTATAGAATTGTTTGTTTGGCTGCAATGACAATTACTACTTGATTTAAGCTTTTTATCAAGACAGAGATCACCAGGTCAACTGGTACCACAGGGAGGCGGTTAAATCTCAACTGTTGTATGGATGCAAATGAGGTCACACTGACAGAAGGAAACAACTTTCTGTTGCTCTCTGCCTGAGAAACACGGGACCTCAGCTCTCTGCAAAATCTCCTACCTAGGTATTTCAAGGCTTCCTAAACAGGTCCACCCACTCCCAAAATACTGCCTTTGTTGTGCTGGGCTGTGCATGTCTAACATCTGTCCTAAATCTTGAAATTTTACCCCACTTTTTATGGAGAAATAAGAGAGGCCGGGTACAAGAGGCCAGAACTGTTATGCCAGTGGTACTTCCTCCACATGGAAGGAAATATCAGGAGTGAGAAGAAACATTCCTCTCTGCTCCCCATCTCTATAACTGTCTTGCTTCAGTTTTGCTTTTTGTGTGTGTGTGTGTGCTAGCAGAGAGCTCAAGTAGGGTTGTGTGATACCATTATTAATGTGCTTTTCATTGAAAAAGCTATTTTAGAATACCTCTCTGTTCTTTAGACATGAGTCAAGTAGGGAATAAGCCAGGAGACAAATCTACTACTGATAGTTGCTGTTCTGTCAGAATTCTTCTTTTTCTTCCTCTTACTTTGTCAGCTTTTGTGCTGCACTGTGCTCTTTGTTTCTGGTTGCTTTTTCTGTTAGCTGATTTCTCTCCCAGGATACTCCTTACCCTTCCAAGAAACAAACTTCTGGTAGGTTTGCTACACCAGTTTATTCAATAGGTGCCAACATACACAAATCAAGCTGAGGATCCTCTTTACATGCTAATTAGATTCTTAAATTTGCAAAAACTTAAAATCCTCAAGGTTGGCATGGGCCTAAGGTATTTTGCAGACAACTTGCAATCTCCTCTCCCCTAGCCTTCAGCTACTCCCTCTATGTAGATGACCTCCAAGTGCAGGTCTCTATCCCTGCCCTTGTCCCAGCAGCCTGCTAGATATCTCTACTTAGTTGTATCCCTTGAATTGCAACTTGAACCTGTCCAAAGTGAAACTTCAACCTTTCCAGAATGGAGCTCATCAACTCTTACTTGTTCTTTCTGTAATTTGTTCTCTTCAACTGGTTTCTCTCTCACTATAAGGGCTAACCATTCTAGTTGCTTAGATCCAAGATGTTCTATCTCTCTGGGATTTTCTTACCCATAATATGTGTTGTCAAAGTTCTCTTCTTTCAGGATCTAATCCAATTTCCATCCTGCACCTCTTTGGTCAAAATGAATCCTTTTCCCCTATATCCCAGTATGACTCTCTAATTCTTTAAAGCATTGGCATGATCTCCCTTGTATCAAATTTTGTATCTCCTGATTTTTGTACAAAAATACATTAAATGAGCACCTACTGTATAATGTATTAGATATTCTCTATGTGTTTATTTAGTCTTCATACCATCCATTTTACAGATGGAAAAATTAAAGCTGTTTCCTTATCTGCAAAAACAACAACAACAAAAACTAAAAAACAGGGACTTCCCTGGTGATGCAGCGGTTAAGAATCCACCTGCCAATGCAGGGGACACGGGTTCGAGTCCTGGTCCAGGAAGATCCCACAAGCCACAGAGCAACTAAGCCCGTGCACCACAACTACTGAGCCTGTGCTCTAGAGCCCGCAAGCCACAACTACTGAGCCCACGTGCCACAACTACTGAAGCCCACTCACCTAGAGCCCATGATCTGCAACAAGAGAAGCCACTGCAGTGAGAAGCCCGTGCACCATAACGAAGAGTAGCCCCTGCTCGCTGCAACTAGAGAAAGCCCATGCACAGCAACGAAGACCCAATGCAGCCAAAAATAAATAAATAAATAAATTTATTAAAACAACAACAAGAAAAATACAACTCTAAACCTAAAATGAACCATTAATATTTTAAATACTTCTAGTGTCTGGTATAATGTCAGCTTAATAAATGTATTTTTCCTCTGGCATTCTAGCACAGTGTTTGATACATACTAAGTATTCAGTAGTAAATATCATGTATCATACAAAATGTTTATTGGACTACATTGAGGTAAGATGAACATCAAATTTCATGAAAACCTATAGTGTGTCCATTTTGTACAAGGCGTAATTTTTTTTTTATGAATTAATTTATTTTTGGCTGCGTTGGGTCTTTGTTGCTATGCGGGGGCTTTCTCTAGTTGCGGCGAGCGGGGGCTACTCTTCGTTGCGGTGCTTGGGCTTCTCATTGCGGTGGCTTCTCTTGTTGCGGAGCATGGCTGTAGGCACGCGGGCTTCAGTAGTTGTGGCTCGCGGGCTCTAGAGCACAGGCTCAGTAGTTGTGACGCATGGGCTTAGTTGCTCCACGGAATGTGGGATCTTCCCGGACCAGGGCTCGAACCCGTGTCCCCTGTATTGGCGGGCGGATTCTTAACCACTGTGCCACCAGGGAAGACCTACAAGGCATATTTTATATTTGGCTTGAACTTTTTACAGTGATAGAGTGTAAAAGGCAAAAGATTTAGCATCCTTTATTCCTCCCCAATATCACCAGAAGGAAGTAAACAACAGTTATCAGTTATCAGCAGTGAACATGATGTCAACATTTCTCAAGACAAAGTATCACAAAGCAGGAAAAGAAGAGATACTATCACCAAACAGGTGTTCATGAGGTATTTACTGCCTATTTAAAAATGCTTTATAGGACATTTGAAAACTGTAGGACAGTTTGCAGGTTTGTTCTTTTTTTTTAAGAGTTCAAGATATCTATGAAAAATCTATTAACTTTTATGGCACTTGGGAGGATGAGGCCAAAACATCTCAGAAGGTACTTTTCAGGGAGTGTGAGGAAACCCTAGATAACCAGCAAGGATCAGATTATTCATGCTAATCAGGAAGGGCTGGCTCAGGAGCAGGATGAGGAGACTGGCCTTGGTGGGGGGACCACAGAGCACCCTCTTTGGTCCCCAGTTGCACTGCTGCTGGGCAACCAGACAGGGCTGCCCCTAAGGATACCAGACCTTCCCTCACCAAAGAGTCTCTGTTGTCCAATAGCCTCCAGGACCCACTGCCTACAAAGCTCATGGAGAAAACCAACCCCAAACCTGGAGAAACTGATAACATGAAATAGGAAGGGAGAAAGGCAAAAAGAAATAATGGTGGTGATGGTGGGTTTTGTTTAACCTTTGCTCGGATGCAAAGAGAAACAGCCAGAATGACTACTAACTAGTATTACTACCATTACTATATGGCTCTGTGCTAGTCCTCTACAAGTATAAAAATTATTGTATTCTGGAAATTAAAGTCAAGTTTAATAGGATGGTGATAAAGCATATCAGATAAAGCTCACTGGGGACAAGGTTGTAACAACATTAGGTTTATGAACTTGCTGTAACAATCAACATGAGGAACCAGGGGTCTCTCCTAAGAGGGAGTAGGGAAAGACTTTTAAAAATAGGGCTTGGGGATTCCCTGGTGGCGCAGTGGTTAAGAATCCGCCTGCCAATGCAGGGGACACAGGTTCGAGCCCTGGTCTGGGAAGATCCCACATCCCGCGGAGCAACTAAGCCCGTGCACCACAACTACAGTGCCTGTGTTCTAGAGCCCATGCGCCACAACTACTGAGCTCACCGCCACAACTACCAAAGCCCATGCGCCTAGAGCCCGTGATCCACAACAAGAGAAGCCACCACAGTGAGAAGCCCATGCACCGCAACAAAGAGCAGCCCCCGCTCGCTGCAACTAGAAGAAAGCCCGCGCACAGCAACGAAGACCCAACGCAGCCAAAAATAAATAAAATAAAATAAATAAAACATTAATAAATAAATAAATGAAAATAGGCCTTGGATGATTCTAAAGAAGAACCAGGGGAAGTAGGGGTTACCTCTGGTTTGATTATCACAGTAATCTCTGCCCAGGAGGTGAGAGAATCAAAGCAGGGCTGGGGAAGTCCGGGTAAGAAAGCAGCAATAAAAAAATAAAATTAAAATCCATGTAAATATTCACAGTAGTCGAAGGGTGGAAGCAACCCAAGTGTCCATTGAGTGATGAGTGGATAAACAAGATGTGGTAAATATATACAATGGAATGTTATTTGATCTTAAAAAGGAAGGACATTGTGACACATGCTACAACTTGGATGAATTTTCAGGACATTATGATAAGTGAAATAAGCCAGACACAAAAGGACAAATATTGTATGATACCCCTTATATGAGGTACCTAGAATAGTCAAATTAACAGAGGCAGAAAGTGAAATGGTGGTGGCCTGTGGCTGAGAGGGGCATGGGTGGAAACAGGGAATTAGTATTTAATGGCATGGAATTTTCACTTTGGGAAGATGAAAAAGTTCTGGAGAAGGATGGTGGTGATGGTTGCACAACAATATGAAGGCATTTAATGCCACTGAACTGCAGACTTAAATATGGCTAAAATGGGAAATTTTATGTATGTATATTTTACCACACACACACAAAAAGTAAAAAAAAACAACAACACAAACGCTTAAAAAAGAAGTAGTGATCTTTAAATAAGGGGAGGGTTTATGTAGCCTTGGCCATGTCTTGTTAGAAACAGATCAGAACTGAGTTGTAGTCCCAACTCAGATCCTTACTAACAGCATGACCTTGAATGAGCTGAATCCTCTCTCACCCTGAGCCTCAGTTTTCTCCTTTATGGAATGTGGGGTAAGGCTGAATCATCCTCAGAGTCCCATCTAGCTCTAACAACCTGGGGCCCTTGAGGCTGGGCAAGTGGGGGTCTAGCGGAGCTGCTGTGCTCACCTCCACCCTTGTGACCTTAAGCCCAGAGGGACCAGAAACATCACAGTCTGACTACCAGCAGTGTTGAAAAGCTGACTCAGGTCCTGTTTCCTTAGAAACTATAAATTTAAGATAAATGTGGAATGCTGTGTCTGGAAACCTCTTATCTGAATCTCTGCCCCTGGGTTGGAAATCGAGGTAGTTTCTCTGTATCAAAGTGACACACATGGCCCAGATTCTTTAAGAGGAGCTGTTCTCTCTGAAATGACTTCAAACAGCAAAGTTTCTCATAGCCTATGATTTTAGAGAACAAAATTTATCGGCATTTTACCCTTGTTAATTAACAAAAGCAGTTTTTATAGGTTCATGACAGAATTGAAAAAGCAAAGTCTCTGAGCAGAGTGGTGTGGTTTTAAGATAAATTCTGTTGTGAAAGGAAAAGGGAACGAAATGAGTCCACTGTGGGACAAGGCTGCTTTCAGATTCTAGAGCCCCATGTTCTTCTGTCTGCCTTCCCTCTTTTCCTTTTGGCCACGCGGCTTGCAGGATCTCAGTTCCCTGCCCAGGGATTGAAACAGGGCCATGGCAGTGAGAGCTCAGAAACCTAACCAGGGAACTCCCTGTCCTCCCTTTTATTTACATGGTTTCGATTTGTGAATTTGATGCGTACATTGTTCTGCTTTGGGACAATAACCTTTAAGATTACCAATCAAATGTTATTATACACAAAATCCAACAAACTATAAATCTCCTTACATTATAATACCATTCATTTAAAGTGTGTCTTTATGTTAAAATGAAAGTACATTACTATGAAAACTTGTTTCAAAGAAGTCCACACATAATTTTAACTCCCCAATATTTTTAAATTACGAGCATGTTTTCAGGATACAAGTTCTTTAATGTAAATAGCATTTCCTAAGTTGTAAATTGTGATAAAACTGATCCATGTTCCAGTAGTAACTTTGAAAACAAAAGGTGTTCTTTGAAAATTTATCAATGCTTCCAGAGGATAAAAAGCACAATTGATAAAAGTTTATATACTTCAACTGATTCTACTTTCTATGAATCAAGTTTAAAACAAAGAAAAAACTACAGAAGAAATGTAGACTACTTCTTTTTTTATTTTATTTTTTATTAAATTTTTATTATTATTTTTTTTTTTTACTTTTTGTAGACTATTTCTTATAAAGTAGGCCACAAGTGAGTGAAAAGCTAAAGCAAAACAATGTGACTCATCAGGCAGTGCAGTTAGAATATATACCATTGTGTGTGTGTGTGTGTGTGTGTGTGTGTGTGTGTGTGTGTGTGTATACATAAAACTGCACACGATTTGATGACACTTAGAAGAGATTTCCTCTGTGACCTGGAAGGTGGTGGGCTGGGTATACCTGAGAAGTTGAAGGTGAAATCCAGGACACTGCATTATTCTTACAGCTCTTACTAGGCAACAAAGTTTCTCTCTCACAAAACCAGCTCACGAGGTGTGAATTACTATACGATGGACCACCAGCTCTGTAATTAGTGGCAATACGGCTTTCAGAAAAATACACAGAGGGTATAATTCCAGGCTGAGACCAAATGTTTGTGACAATGTCGCACTCAGCACCCCGACTTGCCACGGAATAGCCAAAGATTTAAGAGACTCAATGCAATTTGATACTCCAGGGTCGAAAGATCTTGTTGGTGGCCATCTCTACTCGTGGAAATAATGGAAACTATAGCTGTTAGTGGAGGATTAAAAATACTTTGATCAAAACCAAAGCAGATTGCAGAGCGAGCAAAGCTGTTTTTAGTTCATTTTAATTTAATTTGCTGCATAGATTCGTTATACACGGACGAGATTTAACCTTGAAAACTTGTAAGGGTGGATTAGGAAGTCATTACCACTGACATCTAACAGCTGAACTGAAACACTGACCACGGCAAGCCCCTGTGTAAGGAATAAGAAGTAACCCTTTGCCTATGAAGGAAAGGGACTTTTTAGTCAGCACCTACAGCGTGCTAAGTGATCTCTTGGATAAGATCTCATTTAAGGATTTCTAAAGGACTTGTTGATAGTGGAAATGGTCTTCTGGACTGAAAAAAAGCACACCGCCCTGCTGTTTCATGTAAATGAGAAAAATACCCAGTGTGTGGAGTTGCAAGTAATTAAAAAGAATGGGGAAAAAAAGAAAAAAAGATACATTAAAAAAAAGGTAACCAGGTCTCTTTCGACTTAACAAACTAAGAGAGTTCTTCCTCAACTAGGCGATTTACAACTAATCCAAATTCAGGAAACAACTCCTAAAAACGAATAAACTTAGTTCTGAAAAACATGCGCGTCCAGTAACATCCGAAAACACGTGGCGGGGGCGGGGATATCAGGCGCAACAGCAGGCAAGACTCTAAGTCCCATCATCCCATTCGGCAGCTAAGCCGGACTGTTCAGGGCCAGCCGGCGCACTGGATGCTGGGACTTGAGGTTTTTGCTCCTGCACCTCCCCGCGGGTTTGCGACGTTTAGTGACCATCGCGCCTGCGCCAGCGCCGGCTGAGAGGCTGAGGCCGTGGCGGCTTGTGCCGGGTGATGCTAGGCGGCTCCCTGGGTTCCAGGCTGTTGCGAGGTGTGGGTGGGACTCGAGGGCCGTTCGGGGCGTGGGGTGTCCGTGAAGCTGGCGCAGCCATGGCGGTGGGGGAGAGCATGGCTCAGCGGATGGTCTGGGTAGACCTGGAGGTAAGTCAGGGCGGTGGGGCGTGAGGGGAGGCGAGTGAGGTTTCGCGCGTGGGACAGAGTAGCCGAGCCTGTCCGGGGAGAGTGGCAGTGTCTGGGTCTCAGGTGTGGCAGGTGAGCGCCTCCCGGCTGTGGACGGCGCGGGGCAGGTCGGGGGGGGGCAGGAGTCCTGCGGGTGTTGGGGACTGTGCCGGACTGTGGGGTTTCTTTTCCAGAGGGTGGAGTCATCCATATGGCTTGCCCTAGCTCCCAATTCCGCCCAGATGTGGACCTCCCTAACCCTCTGATGGACTCAGGGTCACGGGGGCAGGGGTGCGCACAGCGGCTGTGCTAGACCCCAGTTCCCCAGTCTCCCAGAACCCTAGGTTGTTAGAGCTAGACGGGACCCCGGGGATGACTCAGCCTTACCCCACGTTCCCTAAAGGAGAAAACTGAGGCCCAGAGAGAGGACTCAGCTCATTCAAGGTCGCGCAGTTAGTGAAGGTCGGGGTTGGGACTACAACCCAGTTCTGATCCCTTTAGGTTTTCCATAGTCAGCCAAGGACTCCCCTCTCCCTTGAGCCTCAGTTTTCTCATATATGAAATGGGGATCATAACACTAGATTGTGATGAAGATCAAGTGGTGCAATTAACATAAAAACTTTGTAAACTCTGCAGAGATGTAGTGATGTTAGTTATCTAACTCTTCCAAAATTGAACGCTGTCAGCACTCAATTTTGCTTACTTTGCATCGGCCCCAGAGTAGGACTGTGATGCCTGGCATGTAGCAGGCCCTTGGTAAATGTTTATTGAATAAATAACTCATAATGAGTGCCTTGAGGACTTGCTCAAGGAGCATTATTGTCTCTTTTATCCTGGCTGTGGGATATAAATTGAATGTGATTGAGGGATGCCCTGTTAAATAAACTTGGATACAGTAGGCCAGAAAGACGGTTTTGTGTGTGTGATGTATTTTTTATTGCAGATGACAGGATTGGACATTGAGAAGGACCAGATTATTGAGATGGCCTGTCTGATAACTGACTCTGATCTCAACATTTTGGCTGAAGTAGGTTATGCCTTGTAATACAACCATACTGTTTAGAGTGTACTTTGGAAATCTAAAGATTGGTGCACCCCCCCATCTCTTTATTTAAAATATAAGAAAACTGAGGTCCCTGTAGATTAAGGTCCAAAATAATGTTCTAGGTCATGGTGGGCTTGGTACTAGAACCAGAGTAATCCATCTCAGAGCCTAGTATTTTTCTATAGTACTGCCCAAAATTAGGAACTATAAATGCTATCATTTGCTAAGAGCTTACTGTGTGCCAGGCACAGTTCTAAGTGCTTTACATGTATTCACTGTTAATCCTCACAGCACCTATAAGGTAGGTACTGTTATACTCACTATGTATAGAGAGACGCTTTGGCATTCAATTGTTGGGTAATTTGCCCAAGGCCACCTGGCTAGTGATTGGGAGAGCCAGGAGTTCGACCCAAGCAGTCTGAGCAAAGTGCTCCCAACCAATAAGACACTCGACTGTGGTCCCACCAGGATTGGTGACTCATGCCAAAGTTGACTTCTTTATATTATCATCTTAGCTTATATATAGCTTAGCTTATAACTCCATATATCCAGTTTCTACGTTTTCAGCTAGGACCTGTGATTCGTCTAGATCTATATTAAGATTTTAGAATTTCTGTTGATACAGAATCATAAACTATCCTCCTGTTGACATATTGGGCATGATTAAGGTTTTAACATGCTGCTTTTAACTGAAACATTAAGCAGAACAAATAAAACACACCTGTTGCCTTTTGGCCACTCACAAAGCATTTAATAAGCATATGAGAACGTCTGATTGGTAGAGGGTGAAATCCTGGGCCCTGACTAACTGTCAGCAGTATTTGGAGGTGGTGAGAAACTCTAGAATAGGAACACAGCAGGGATGTTTTGGGGAAAGACAGTTTTGTTAAAATAAGTTTCCAGAGGGTCGGATCGATGTGCTACTGGCACTGGATAAATTTCACAAGTCTACAGTTAAGACGTCTACTTATTTTCCTGGTTAGGTAAGAGAGGGGAGGAACCATTTTAGATGAATTGCTACTTTCATGGAGTACCAGGCATACATCTTGGAGTACCTCCTGATACATCAGCTGGAGGGGAATCGTGAGACTTTGTATCTCACTGTAGCAACTACCTCTTTTTTTTCCAAAACAAAACAAACAAAATAACTTTTATATAAACCTTGAGTTTTAGGTTTGGTTGTTTTTTCCTGTCACTTGGAATTTCCTAGATATGAATAGTGAAGAGAAGTGTGGTTATTTACCAGCCCTGCTTACCCTTGTCTGAAGAAGAGTTTTTCCCTTAGACTGTTGATACAATGTGAAATACTGACAGTTTAATGGACCAGTTAGTTGATATGTACCCTGGAGGAAATTGGGGTCTGTAGTCACACAGCTGCACATGAGGGTGGCATTTGTAAATAGACCCAGTCTAATGAGGATAAGGATTTTTTTTTAACATCTTTATTGGAGAATAATTGCTTTACAATGGTGTGTTAGTTTCTGCTTTATAACAAAGTGAATCAGCTATACGTATACATATATCCCCATATCTCCTCCCTCTTGCGTCTCCCTCCCACCCTCCCTATCCCACCCCTCTAGATGGTCACAAAGCACCCAGCTGATCTCCCTGTGCTATGCGGCTGCTTCCCACTAGCTATCGATTTTACATTTGGTGGTGTATATATGTCCATGCCACTCTCTCAGTTCATCCCAGTTTACCCTTCCCCCTCCCCATGTCCTCAAGTCCATTCTCTGTGTCTGCATCTTTATTCTTTTGAGGATAAGGATGTTTAAAAAGAAAAAATTGCTTAGGGGCAGTTAGCACTGAAGTGTCAGTTCTGTGGAATATATGTTTTATTCTTGTATACGAGTCTGAGGAAAATGTTTTATGCTAGAAGAACAGACATCCCACCTGGAAATTTTTCTGTAAGTAGCTTAGTGTGCCAAACTGGAATCTAGAGTAAGTTAAATAGCCTTAAGTTGATAGTCGTTGGCTTTTTCCATCATGGTTTGTTAGAATTGTGTGTTGCAATATGAGGTTTTCGGTTTTTTAAAAAATATGTTATCAAAACAGCAAGGTCCTACTGTATTGCACGGGGAACTATATTCAATGTCCTGAGATCAACCAGAATGGGAAAGAATATAAAAAAGAATGTATATGTATGTAAAACTGAATCACTCTGCTGTACAGCAGAAATTAACACAACATTGGAAATCAACTATACTTCAGTAAAAAAAAAAAACCCAAACAACATAGGTTATCAGAGCAAATTTTTTCTTCTTCATGGAGATTGCTGTCACCAGTTTTCTTGTTTGGCTAAAACTCCTTGTTAGTTGTAGTTGTCAGGCATATTTTAGTCAAATTCTTGCCATTCCTCTCACTAATTGCAAGGTACTTTTACCGCTTTAGTAGTAACCATACCTTGAATTTAGAGAATCTTTTTTCCCCAGAGAGTTCAAAGAACTTTCATATCTGTAATTTCTTTTATCCTGTTAACATCCCTGTGAGGGAAGGGGTTGCGGGGGCTGTTATCTCCATGGTACAGAAGGTAAAACTAAGCCAAAGGTGACTTGCTTTAATGCCACAAGTTGAGCTTCTGCTACTGCTGGGATTCTGTCTGACTCACAGTTGAATGTTCTATTAAGTGGAGCTGAGAATTCCAGCATCACTTTTTTTTTTCAATCTTTCACATGTCACCAATTACTTTTTGAACTTTTTAATGTGAAAATACTGTTAAAAGTAAACAGTATAGCTTTATGCAAAATATTATGTATAGTAAGTTGGTTTTTTTGTGCTGTTCTTCTCCTGTCTCATCCCACTTCCCAACTTTTATGTATTTTCTTAGTATTTTCTATGCATATACAAATGTGGTTTTTTTTTTTTTTTTTTTTTTTTTTTTTTGCGGTACGCAGGCCCCTCACTGTTGTGGCCTCTCCCGTTGTGGAGCACAGGCTCCGGACGCGCAGGCTCAGCGGCCATGGCTCACGGGCCCAGCCGCTCCGCGGCATGTGGGATCTTCCCGGACCGGGGCACGAACCCGTGGCCCCTGCATTGACAGGCGGACTCTCAACCACTGCGCCACCAGGGAAGCCCAATGTGTGTTGTTTTTAAAACAAGTATAAGTGAACTCATAAGCATGCATACACTGTTCTGCAATTTGCTTTTTTCACTTGGCAGTATAGACACTTTTCATAGGGGTTGGCAAACCTTTTCTAAAAAACACCAAATATTAAATATTGTAGGCTTAGAGTGCCACGTACCTCTCTGCCCCATATTTGTTTGTTTTACAACCATTTACAAATGTAAAAATCATTCTTAGCTTGCTGGCAATTAAAAGAAAAAAAAAGCCACAGGCTGGGGCTATAGTTTGCTGACCCTTGGTGGATACCTGTGTCCTCTGTTGATAGGCATTTCAGTTTTCGGCTGTGTTATGTGTGTGTTTGTTCATTATTTTTTGCTCTCATAAATAGTGCTGGAATGAATGAGGACCACTTTTAGAGTTAACAAAGTCCCTCACCTTTCTTCCCTTTTCTAGTATATATATGTAATTCTTAAAGCAGTTAAACCCAGAAACCAAGCTTATCCCCATTGATTCTGGATGACTAACAGCTTTTCCTATCCACAGGGTCCTAACCTGATTATAAAACAGCCAGATGAGTTACTGGACAGCATGTCAGACTGGTGTAAGGAGCATCATGGGAAGGTAACATTACCATAAAAGGGGTAGAGGAAGATTGCTTGGCAAGCCTGGGAAACTGCTTGCTTGTTCACTTTTCATCTTTGGGACCTCTCGAGACCATCTTCTCCTGAATGTCCTCTTTTTTCCTCTTCTGCATTCAGTCTGTCACGAGCACATTGCGGATTATCAAGTATTGCTCAAGTCAGTCTTTTGGATAAGGTTAGACATCAACTTTCAGAGAAGGGAGAATGCCGCTCTCCTGTTAAGTTGTTTCTTCCCAGAGGTTATATCCTTGGACTTTGAGCACCATCTTTTCTGACTGTGTGGAAATGCTATTAACAATCAGGAACATAGCTTATTTGACTTGGATTCTTTAAGAAAAAAATCGGTGCCACGATGGCAGTTTCAGTGTGAACTTGAGCTCTGTAAATGGTCCATCTGTGGTTATATTTGCCCATTTTAGAAGTGAAGTTTCCTATCTGGATGCCTTTGAAAACTGACTTCATGTGTCTTGGTGGGGCTGGGGATTCTCTCTTGCAGTCTGGTCTAACCAAAGCAGTGAAGGAGAGTACAATGACACTGCAGCAGGCAGAGTATGAATTTCTGTCCTTTGTACGACAGCAGACTCCTCCGGGGCTCTGTCCACTTGCAGGTAAAATCCAGTCCTATGTCTGCCTTGTAGATAGTCTTCCATCGTAGTGGTTCAAGAGACTGCGGTTCCAGAACGATCAGCCAGGATCATCGTGCCTTCCACTTAACCCTGATTGGGATTATCCATCTTACTTTTGTTGCTCAAATTTCCTTGGATAATTTATACATGAATATCGGGGAAAATGCCCCGAAACCTGACCTGAGATCTGGGATGCCCAGATTAACTCAATAAAAAATTTCCACCTATTTTTATTATGGAAAAATTTCAAATATACAGAAAAGTTGGATCTAGTAGTTGTTCACCTCGTGCCATGTTTATCTGTCTATTTTTTTGGATATTTGAAAGTAAATTGCAGGCATCATGACACTTCATCCCTAAATAGATCACCCAGCATTTCCTAAGAATAAGGACATTTTCTTAAGTAACCACAATATCATTGTCACATTTAAGACGATTAAAAACAATTCAGTAACATCATCTGATACCTAGTCCACATCCGAAATGTCTATTTGTTTTTTAACCAGGATTCAGTCAAGACTCACGCATTTCATTTGGTTATTATGTCGCTTTAGTCTCTTAATCTAAAATGCGCACCTATCTTTTT
Organism: Globicephala melas; assembly: GCF_963455315.2. NCBI lineage: Eukaryota > Metazoa > Chordata > Mammalia > Artiodactyla > Delphinidae > Globicephala > Globicephala melas. Next base: position 90,225,362 of record NC_083321.1, read on the forward strand.
TTCCCCTTGTGACATTGACTTTTTAAGGAAACTAGGCCAGTTCTGCTAGGATTTTGAAAGGACTGCCATTGTCAAAGGGAGGCTAATGTCCTGTGGTCGTGTGTTTGTATTTGTATATGTAAGCTGGTATAATAACTAACATTTTCCTTAAATAGTCATTAAAAAGTTTTGACTTTAAGTACTATAGCATGTATTGTATAAATTTTCCCCCTAGCCAATGCAGCTGGTGTCTGTTTTAAAGTTCTTATCTAAAATTTAGTGTTTTTAATATAAATTACTGTGTGGAAACATGAATGTGGTCATGGTTGATTGAAATTGAAATGTAAATAAATGCTTATCTACTTATGAGTTTATCTACAGTTAAACTTTTAGTGTTAGTGGTGTAGATTTTGTGATACTGGGAGAAAATTTGTGCATGTGGTATTATCTAAAGAAGTTACAGATTTGAGCGTTATTTTAAGTATGTGGAATGCTAGATTCATCCTTTTGTCCAAAAAGAGGCCATTTACAAATTTATTATGAGTTAAACTGTCTAAATACTCTGAAATCTGCACTTGTAATCTAATCAGATACCCTCAAACCTAATTTCGAAGTTTTGAGATGCTTTGAGGAATTGTTTGAATTCTTTAAAACAATCACCTCCAATTAAATACAGTTTATGAATTTTTATGTCCTTTTGTATACTACTAGAAATACACAGATGCGGTATGCTTCGTGTCTTTCTAGGAAATTCAGTTCATGCAGATAAGAAGTTTCTTGACAAATACATGCCCCAGTTCATGAAACATCTTCATTATAGAATAATTGACGTGAGCACTGTTAAAGAGCTGTGCAGGTAAGGGCTGTATTTAGGATCCATTCAACTGCCTCATTTAGCATGTCTTCCTTGAGAATTTGTAGAGTAATTGAATGAAGGTGTAGAACTGAGGGGGCCAGGTGGGTGTATAACTTCCTCATCCCATTGTCTCTTGAACTGGTGAGAATTGGGAGAAAGAACATCACAAATCTTCCGTATAAATTTCACTAATCTGGAAAATTTATTGAGCTCCCAGTTTCTGCGCCACGTATTGGCCTATGTGCTGGGAACATACAGATGCAGAGCCCTCAAGTGCTTAGAGTCCAGTGAATTGACAGATGTGTAAAAAACACACCTGAGAAGCGTACTGTGTGATGACGTCTCTTAGGGAAAAGTGCGGGTAGAATATTGCGGGCACGAGTGAAGGAGCAGAGACAGCTGGAGTGAGGGAGATAGGGAGTTAGCAAAAACGTCCCGGAGAAAATAGCTTTCAAGTTGAGATTTAAGGAAGAGTGGCCGTTTTCCAGGTATTTAGGGTGAGGAGTGAGCTTTCCAGAGAATGGGCAGAGGTATGAAGATAGGCGGGAGCCGGAAGGTAAAGGTGATGTGATTAGATCATTCTGATAAGAAGGTGGTAAGAAAAGAGGTGGGAGATGAGCAAGACCCCTGCACCATCTTGGAGAGAGAAGAAGGAGCTATAGGGAAATGGCAGTGGGCGGCAGAGAGCAGAGGCTGAGCATTTGAGAGGGTCAGTAGCACGGCATTGAGCGCTTGAATGGGGGCATGAGGAAAAGGAGGGAGGTATAAAGTGATTCCTCGCCTTTCTAGTTTGGGTGGTTAGGTGGATGATGGAACTGATCAGAGATAAAGGGGAAAATAAGAGGAAGAGTAGATTTGGCCGATGGGGGAAGGGAGATGTTGAGGACGATGAGTATGACCGTATGTGTGTGTGGAGGTGGAAGTGTCTGGTGGATTTTAGGTGGAGATGTCCAGTCGGCAGTTGGATATCCATGACAGAAGCGCAGGAGAGGGCTGGGCTGGAGTGCGCAGCTTTAGTTATCTTATACATTGTTGATCTTGCCCAAAGAGAACCTATAGTATGAAGAGAGGAAAGGGAGGAAGGTGGAGTCCCAGACAGGGAGGTAACTCGATAGTCACAACCCAAATGCCTTTTACAAAGTTATTAAACTACTTGAAGGACGTAATTATTCAGTGTATTTGAGACAGTTTCCTTTGAGAGTTCCATTTTTGCTGTATGTAGACGCTGGTATCCAGAAGAATATGAATTTGCACCAAAGAAGGCTGCTTCTCACAGGTAAGTTTGGGTCCTTCCAAGTGCTTGGCCGTCTGACACGCACATAACTCCCGAATTCCTGACTGCTTGAAATAATGTCTCTGTTCCCTTGGGGGAAAAGTAAAGGACAACTACATAAAGGTAACCTTCTCTTGCTAAGATTATCAGGAATTCTGGTCAGTGTTCTAACATGCCATTGTGAGATATGTATGGTCTTAATGTCTTTATTGCTGATTTGAAACTTGTAGATAACTTAGTTTGTAGGTATGTGAAGTGGTCTAATTTTTCTAGTAATGAGCAGTATAATTTTCTTCCCATCAAGCGTATGGATTTGTAGTCGTTAAAAATTAGAACACTTTGTGTACAGTTGTGCAACACAGTTAGCCTCACTTAGACACTTTGTAGTTTTTCAGATTGTTTCTTTCTACGTCTGCAACCTTAGGCTGAAGTACACAAGGAATTTAAAGAACTTGTGTATCTAGAGTCCTCTTTCACATTTTGGTGTTGTAGTCTCTGAGGAAGGACATAAAACCTGGTGGGAGATGTAGCAGCTGGCATTTGTTTCAGCCATGTACCGAGCCCCTACTGTGTACCGTGTACAGTTCTAGCCAAACAGGAAGACCAAGTCCCTGCTCTACAGAGCCTGGCATTAATGTTTTTCATAGGGCTTTCATGGACTACAGCACAATAACACAGGTCTGGGATACCTCTTGTGAAGCAGTTGGGGCTTGATGTGTTTTGGATTTCAGGATTTTTCCGGGTTTAGAAAGGTAGTAATACCCCTAGCAAGGCCTGAGGAAGCACCTCATAATCGAACACATTGCTGTTTCTACAGTGAAATGTACAGATATTCACACCAAATGGCATAACTAATGACTATAAATAGCCTCACATCAAGATTGGTCGGGTTTTGCCACATAGTGGGCTATAGAAGAACCTTGGGTTTTCAGATCTTTTTTTGGATTTCAGTATTGTGGCTGAGATGTGGTGTACCTTGATTTAGCCAGAGGCTGTATTTTTGACAGCTTCAGCTCTCCGCCGGTTATTCGAGACCTGGGAAGAAAGCAAAATTGTTGCCTTAACCACAGAAATAACTGTCTTAAAGCTCTTGCACTAAAGTTTGTGCAGTTTGGTCTCTAGAAGAGGCCCTTGACAATCAGAGCAGATTGATTTACTTGCACACTGTTCTAATAATCTTGGTTACCTGATTTCTCAGACTACGACAGATGAGAAACAGCGTGTTGGAGGAGAAGAAAGGCTGTTAGATGGAGGCAGGCTGCCACTGATTATAGCACAAATCACCACGAGAGAGGAGGTAGATCCTCTTTTGTGGTTAGATACTGTCTGATAATTGATGTTCATTATGATGCTGGAGTCACGAGTTACGTTCGAGTACGTGATTATATTTTGTGCAGGACGTCATTAAGTATTGTGCAGTGTTTCCCAAACTCCATGCCATGAGCTGTTAATATGCATTCCACACAGGTGGTCGATTAAGTTTTAGAAATACTGTGTATATAGTACAACCTCCTCTGGGGAATTCACAACACATCAGTACATTAAATGCTTTGCAAAAAACTTCAAAAGAAGAAATGTTTAATCTAGGTTTTCCTAAATTGATTTGACCCCGGAATTCTTTTTTTTTTTTTTTCCCTGTGGAACACCTCACTATCTGATGGAACAGTTTGGTAGACTTTAATCTGTTATAGTTTAGAATTTTTTTTTTTAAATCATATTTTAAAAAACAAAGCACTTAAGTTTGCTATGCTGAAATGTTCCACTTCTTGATGATGTCAGATAGTTGCATTTACAGTCGCTCTTATTGTTCTTAAGTTATTTATAAAACGTTACGCTTTGCCAAATGGTGACCATCTCCTCTGGGTTTCGGACGTTTCAACTCTGCGTGGTATGTTTGCTTGTAGGGCACTTGATGACATTAGTGAAAGCATCAGAGAACTTCAGTTTTACCGAAATAACATCTTCAAGAAAAAAACAGATGAGAAGAAGAGGAAAATTATAGAAAATGGGGAAAATGAGAAGACTGTGAGTTGATGCCAGTTCTCATGCTGCCACCATGTAGTTCTCTGGAAGGACCTCTGGTGGTTTTCCTTTTTCTTCCCCTGGGCTCACGCTGACTGCTTGGGCAGAGCACCTTCCTTCAGTGCACTTGCATCTCCCGATTATTCAAGCACACAGCACCTGGAAATTATTTTTCTCCTAACATGCTGTTTTCATTTATGACACAGCAGCTCCTTTGTAAGTACCAGATCACATCCATCCCTTGGTACATATCTGTATTTGCTTTTAGACCATTTCTTTTGTTTAAAAAAAAAAATAAAGCTAGTTCTATTGAAATGCAACCCTTTTTGTACCATCTGTTCTTTAGTAGTTTAATGACTGGAAGATGATGTTTTTTTATTTTTCTTTTGTAGGTGGTATGCCTAATGTTTAAATGCTCATAATGCCATTAGGAGTGGGTTACGTTCCTTATGTTAAATAGGAAGCGAACTTATTCTGTTTTGCTTTACAAGTCAAGAATAGAATAACTGGAGATAGGCTCAGAGAAGCAAATTGGGCTCATTGTTAGTTATAGTTACTGAACTATCAGAGCTCTGGAATAGCTACTCTTGGCTATATTCAAGAAATTCAAGTAAGCCACCAGACAGTGATTCTGTAGTAATAACTTAAGGCTTATTGAATAGATATTATCCGCAAGGCAGCCACGGTGCTAGGTTTGTAGAATGTAAATAGTTGACTGCCCTAGGTCTAATGGTCAGCAATTATTTGAGAAAGGATTTTGGTTTGAATATCTTAACTCCTAAGTTTATGTACTTTAGAGCACAGTAGATAGTTTAGTCTTCAGCCAGAGGGTCCATTAGGATCATCTGTCTCTACAACAAATCTCTTTCAGAGATGCCCCCTAAAACAAGGAATCAGAATGGGGCAGGGCCTGCAGGTGACCCACGTCTCCTAGAGAACCACTGGACTAAAAGACTTCTGTGCTGATCTCAGATTCCATCCTAACTCGATCATACGGCCATTATATCAACATAGCAGTGTGATCCTAATGTGAGAGTTACAGACAGAAATCACTGGACTGTAGATTAGAATTACCTCATAATTTCGTTGACTACGTTGTTTAACCTTATACAACAACCTATGAGTGGAGAGAGGCTTTAGTGGTACTTCTCTAAATGAGTAAATGAAGGCTCAAATTCACAAGTGTAGGAAGCGTGAGCTGATGAAAAAAGTTAAGTCTGTTGACTTTTCTGACCAGTGCTTTTTCGACTTCTCAGAGTGGCATGGGTTTTAGCTCAGGTACCAACTACAGCGGGTTGGAAGACAGGATTTTATAGTAGTTAAGAACAGGGCTCTTGAGTCAAACTCTGGGTCCATATCTGAGCTCCGTGACATACTGAGTGACTTTGGCAAGTTCACTTTTCGAAGCCTCGCTTTCCTCATCTCTAAAGTGAGAATGGCACTACCTAACTCAAAGAATTGTCAGGATTAAATTACATACTACACATAGTTCTGAGCTCAGTGCTTGGTACACAGTGGGTACCTTGTCATGATGGCTGATGCATGATGGTGATGGGTTGACTCAGGCCAGGATCTCTGGGAAGGGCTGCTCTGGTCCATAGCTATGGTGCCTGGGCCTTTATCTTAAATCAGTGTTCACTTAATGCCCATGACTGTGATGCTGAGGACTGTTACAAACCTCACTAACAGGGTGACTTTGACCTGTCTTAGTGCTTCTAACTAGAATTTGACAAGATGGTCTCTGTCCTCACTTGGCTCTGAGGAATGTTATCAATTCTAATGTAAGAAGAGATATGAAAACTCTAGGCTTGAGAAGGCGGTTCAGAGGAAGCAGATACTACTATTAATGTCATGGGATTTCTCCCACCCAGCTGGCCTGTTTATTCACCAGGTTCACTGTTTGAGCCCTACCGTTTAGTTCTCTCGAGAATCTTAACTCCTGGTGTTCATTTTGAATCTTGTGTCACAGGAACGGCCAGCTTGCTTTTTTAATCCTGTGTTCTGTAGCTTCGTTACGTAGCAGAATTCTCTGTTATCCCCTAATGGGGCATATGTTAATTTTTAGTAAAATAATTGGCAACCTGTGAGATAAGCCAGTCTGGTTTGATGTAGGTCTGTATGAAGACATGATGGTTCAGTGATTAGTTCATTATTTATTGGTCTGCTTCAAAATAAGAAATTTAAATTTGTAGTGCTGGTAACTATTTCACAAGGGAGTCCTGAGTCTAGGAAGTAATTTCTGTGAAATGAACTGTAATGCAAATCGGTTTAAATATAACTACAGCCTTAAAAATGCTCAGTATGTTTGTTTAGCAGAGCTTGCCACTCCCGTGCTGCTGGGGCTCTTCATTTGGTGGTTCTTCTGTCTGTGCTGTAATTATCCTGCAAGCTGTGTTCTTAGGATCATCCAGATGTACTTCCCCTGCTTTAAACTCGGGAGGTGAATGAACCAGGACCGTGATGATAATCTCCAGTCAGTAGTCCCTGAGTGCTCATGATAATCTAGCCGTTGTACTGAGCGTGTGGGCAAGAGAGACCCTCTTTGGCAGCTTAGCCATGGGAGATAAGAATGGAACTTGAGACACCTGTGTTTCCTCATTTACAAAACAATATATCCCTTTATTAATAAACGAGCTGACAAGTTCATGGGGAAATTGATAGTTTCCTTTGGCACAACTGGTGTTCTTAACATGTATAGGCCTTAAAGAAAAAATAAGGAATAGCTAGTTATAGTGGTCAAGTGCAGTTTTGTCATTAAATAAAATTTGACATATTGATTGCCTTGTGATAGTCTATGGAAGTCCTAGGTACACTCGAATGCCTATCTTGAAAAATTAATAAGTGGCAAGGATGGTGGAAAGTTGGTGGTTGCAAGGATAAGCCGTATGTAGCAAGTTCATGCAAAAGCTGTTATGTTCTGTATCTGTTGATGAAGCAAAAGCTATTATGCTATATATCTATTGATAGAGGCTGTATATCTACTGTGAAAATTAATTGAGTTTTAGTTATTTGAGCGAAGTCTTTAATTTTATATGGCTCCTTTTTTTTTTTCTTTTTACCTTTTGACCCCTCCCTCCCCCCGCCTTATATGGCTGCCGATAGAACCACAGCGATGGTGGTGATATAAATGAAGAGTTCCTCCCTAGTTGAGTATTTTCTATTGAGTAGACAAATACTTGAAATTTTCTAAGAGAATAGGTCTTAAATCAACATACATACACACAAGGGTAACTATGTAGAGGTATATAGAGGTGATGGATAAGTTACTTAGTTTGATGGTGATTTTTCCACTATCTATATGTAAAACATTAAGTTGTACACCTTAAATATATCATTTTTGTATGTCAGCAGTATCTCAATAAAGTTGTTAATATATACGTTAAAAAGTCTGCAGAAAAGAAGGGATTTTAAGTCTTCGTTCCACTAGAAGGCAGGCAGATGCAATAGTTGCTTTCAGCTTGCCAAGTTGAATGCATAGGGCCTGAGACTTAACTTGGTCTTCAAGGATAATTTAATCGGTTAAGTTTTGCACCTGGGTTATAATGGAATTCACTGGCATTCTGTGGTATGGAAAATACGAGTCTCTCATTAGGAATGAGCCCTAGAAAATGGGAAGGTTGTGGAGTGTGGAGCAAAACTATATTCTTGTGCAAATGAAAACATACAGCCTAAAGAATCCTTGGGGACCCCGGATTAAGTTGCAGAATTTGGGTTGCACAATGATGTGAATGTACTTAATGCCACGGAACTCTACACTTAAAAATGGCAGAAATCGTACGTTTTATGTAATGTATATTTTACCACAAAAAAGGACGCGTAATTGACCATGACTTATTTTCAGAATGATCCTGTCTTAGGATGAAGGAGTAATGGGAGCCAGCTTGGAGGAGCTGAATCTGGGACCCTTGTTTGTGCCCTTGGGAGAAGTGAGTCACTTTGTTTCTCTGATTTGGAATAGCAGGAAGCCAGTAATTTAGGGTGGTGTTTTCTGTTATGTCGGCATCAGCGTGGTATGAGGAATTGCTGGTTTTGTTTACAGACAAGGGAAATTTAACAAATTAATATCCCTGAGGGGCGTCTAGCCGCCTGCTGCTTCTCTCCAAATTTAGCCATGTGGGTTGGGGGAGAGATGTTTCTGAATTCTGAGTTAAGGGTACTTCTTGGTTAATCTAGGTTCACGGCCAATCTAGGCTGTCCTGGAACCCAGTCCTATTTTGTTTTTGTGGAAGAACTTTTTCCACTTTGCATTCCATCTCACCAGCTCACAATTCATATTGAGCAGTGGAATTCATTACTAGAGACTGTGTATAGTTTTATATTTTCACTCATCTTGGTTGTGTTCTCTCTGTTCTAAATCATTCATTTATTTTCGTATACACACTCTCATCTCTACTAATCTAGGAGTTCTAAAGTACCTTGTTATATCCTTCTGCCTTCTTATTCTTTTACAGTCTTCCGTGAAATAGGTTGACATGATAGCCCAGTCATTTTTTTTTTTCTTTTCCGGTAAGCGGGCCTCTCACTGTTGCGGCCTCTCCCGTTGCGGAGCACAGGCTCCGGACGCGCAGTCTCAGCGGCCATGGCTCACGGGCCTAGCCGCTCTGTGGCATGTGGGATCTTCCCGGACCAGGGCACGAACCCGTGTCCCCTCCATCGGCAGGCGGACTCTCAACCACTGCGCCACCAGGGATGCCCTAGGTTCTTCTTAATAGGGCCCTAGTAAGTGCTGAGTGAATGAGTGAATGAATGACTGTAAGATTTTTACAGCAAATCCTTATTGCAGACTAAAGGAGGGTGATCATGAGGGAAAGGTGGATATCACTGGGGGTTATGGTCAACTGATCAGCTCAGAGACTCTGGAGCAGAATCTCAGTTGGGTGCTCAAGCTTTAGGTTCCGTGTTCCGGGCCCAGAAGTTTGGTTTCATCAGTACATCAGCATTATACCAGTCCCTTAAGGAGGAACTTATTCCCAACAAACACACTAGGAACTGATGTGTAATTCTGAATGCTGATCAGTTTTCATGGGGGTTTCCTTTACTAATAACTAAAATACCATGTTAACGTGTGCTGTATGGGGCAGCCCTTTCTCCAGCATCAGGGCACTGGGAAAATGAGTTTGTAATCAGAAGCCTACTCAGTAAATTTAGAATAGGCTCAAGAAAGTCTCGAGGAATATTCTGTATGGGTTCATTTGAGGCTTGATAATGAAATATCTTTGCTTCACAACGAAGAATACTTTTTAGATCTTTTTAGAATAACACTGGATTTTTCTGTAGTTTTGGGGTCACTGATTTGCTTCCTCTAGGCTTCCTTTCTCATTATCTTGTTTTGCACGATCTTTCTTTTTCGTTTTGTATGTATTTTTTTTGTTTGTTTTGTGTGTCAGTTTTTTTTTCTGATTATAAAATAACAAGTGAATATTGTAGAAAATAACCACACTGTAAAGAGAAGACCACCATTGGTATATTGATGCCTGTCCTTTTTTCCTTTGTATTTATATATGTAGCAGGCTGCTCAGTGAGGCAGACTTTGAAATGTGCTTTTCCTGCCATAAATATTTAAAGTTGGTAGCAGATTGTGTCAAAGGTGACAGCAAATCATCTTTGAACAGACTTTGGCTTTAGTAAGATCATCAAAATGCCTCATGGTTTTACGATTATAATATTCTTTTTTTTTTTTTTTTGCGGTACGCGGGCCTCTCACTGCTGTGGCCTCTCCTGTTGCGGAGCACAGGCTCCGGACGCGCAGGCTCAGCGGCTATGGCTCACGGGCCCAGCCGCTCCGTGGCATGTGGGATCTTCCTGGACCGAGGCATGAACCCATGGCCCCTGCATCGGCAGGCAGACTCTCAACCACTGCGCCACCAGGGAAGCCCCTTGTATTTTTTAATAATGTGAGAAAAGCAGTCAGAATGCAAATAAGTCAAATGGAGATACAAAGTAATCTGTTTAATAATGTAAATGGTTCTCATTGAGGGAGGGTACATCTCAGCAGAAATTTATTTAAATTTTTAATAGAAAATTTAAGACATAATACAAATTAAAAGACTAGTATAATGAACCCCCATAGACTTTCATCCAGCTTGAACAGTTTGCTCTACTCTTATGTCATCTGTACCCCCATCTGGTCTCTTCCCTCACAGATTATTCTGTAGTAGTCCCCAAACAGTGTGTCATTTCTTTTGTAAATATTTCAGTATGTAGCTCTGTAATGACTCTTAAAAAAATTAAAACAATAACCATGATATGATACTATACCTAAAAATTTCAACAGTGATTTCTTAATATCATATAGCAAGTGTATGCTTCCCCATCTGTATTTCCCATTTAATTTGCATTTGTATCTATTAAAAAATTAAAACAATAACCATGATATTACTATATCTAAAAATTTCAACAGTGATTTCTTAATATCATATAGCAAGTGTATGCTTCCCCATCTGTGTTTCCCATGTAATTTTGCATTTGTATCTAGTGGGTGCATGAGACTTAGATTTGAGTTTTTACTCTTTCCCTTTCCATACTCAAAATTCTTTGAAGATAGTTGCTGAGTGCAGCCCACATTCCAGGAGGGAGAGGATGAAGCTCCACCTTCTGGAGAAGGGGGGTGGAATTCAGAGAATTATTTTGAAGTCAAATAATTTATTTTTTCCTGGTAGTCTCCTTGGGTCTGGTAAAGAGTTAGAAGACAAAAGAAAGGACTCAGCCGAATAGATGTTCCAGGAGAATGTAAGGGAAAAAAAAATGGCCAAAGGGAGCTCCCTTGGCTGATGAACTGATGGAGCTCTGATGATGAATCTATAATTTCAGGTTTTCTTCTTGTGTGTTGTAATTTATACTTTCCGTGAAATTTGTTAAAAGCCTTCTGTCTGGCATGAACATTAGTTAGCAAAGGAAAATTGAGAGAAGTGAGCAGGTAAAGCTGCAGCAATAAGCTGGTCAGTGGTTCTCAGAGAGCAGCTGTAGAACAGCAGTCACCAGTGAGAGGTGACACGTGACAATAACCAAAACGTAGAAGTCCCTCACGGGAATCCTCAAACATACAGGAGGGACTTGAACTTCCTATCATAAAAGAAGGGGCTTGATTTCCTTTCATTGGATCTTAAGGAAAATATGACCCCAGAAGGCTAGAAGGTTACTCATGATACATAGATGTTTTCATAAAACGAAATGGATATAACATGATGAATTGATTAGGGATTACAGTGTGAAAGTCTTATTACATGGACCTCTCTTTGTTACAAAGTGATAGCGTTTTGGATATAACATAGAGCCTAATAGGAAAATAGCTGTTGAGTAACTCATAGGAACACATTACTGTTTATTTGAATGGCTGACCACTTAGGTTTTTTTTAAATTAAATTTAATTTTTTATTCTTCTTTTGCTTATTCTTAGTGGCAGTGAATTGCTACCAAAATTGCTAGTTCAAGGCCAATAGTAATAGAATTTTATTTTATTTATTTTCTTAAATTTTAATTTAATTTAATTTTTATTTATTTTTGGCTGCGTTGGGTGTTCGTTGCTGCGCGCGGGCTTTCTCTAGTTGGCGGTGAGTGGGGGCTGCTCTTCGTTGTGGTGCGTGGGCTTCTCAGTGCGGTGGCTTCTCTTGTTGTGGAGTATGGGCTCTAGGCACGTGGGCTTCAGTAGTTGTGGCACGTGGGCTCAGTAGTGGTGGCTTGTGAGCTCTAGAGCACAGGCTCAGTAGTTGTGGTGCACGGGCTTAGTTGCTTTGCGGCATGTGGGATCTCCCCGGACCGGGCCTCAAACCCATGTCCCCTGCATTGGCAGGAGGATTCTTAACCACTGCGCCACCAGGGAAGCCTCCCAACCTTATTATTTTGTAGACCTTTGATCAAATGATTCTCAAATTTATGCTGAGGTTCAAAGGCTTAAGTACTGGCCCACTCTTTTTTTTTTTTTTTTTTTTTGGTGCGCGGACCTCTCACTGTTGTGGCCTCTCCCATTGCGGAGCACAGGCTCCGGACATACAGGCCCAGCGGCCATGGCTCACGGGCCCAGCTACTCCGCGGCATGTGGGATCTTCCCGGACCGGGGCATGAACCTGTGTCCCCTGCATCGGCAGACTGACTCTCAACCACTGCGCCACCAGGGAGGCCCCTGGCCCACTCTTGACGAAGAATGATAAGGTGGGGGAGTTAGCCCTCTTAGATATAATGACTGATAAAGCTACTGAGTTTAGTTGAGTGTGGTATTGTTGCAGGGATAGACAAATAGACCAAAAGAGCAGAATGGAGAATCCAGAAGCAGAACCACACTTTAAAAGACCCTTGATATATAACAAGATGGTTTTCAAATCAGTTTGAAAGGATAGTTTTTTTCCTTCAATAAATATTAATGGGACAATTGGGTACCCATATTCTAATAAATGGAACAGGACCCCTACTTTATACCATACACAAATGAATTCCAGAAAAAATATCTTTGTATTTTCCACATAAGGAAGAATTTCCTAAATAAGACTACCCTCACGCATGCATGCCAAAAGCAAAATAAAATAACGTGCAGTCATGTGTGTGTGTGTGTGTGTGTGTGTGTGTGTGTGTATGTGTGTGTACAGAAACACACATACACATAGCGTACAAGAAAAGATTGTTAAAATGAATTTCTTTTCGTGAAAGCTACCATAAAGACAGTAAAGTTACAAGTCGCAAACTGGGTGAAGATAATTACAAATCATATAATTGACAAAAACTGATATCCAGTATATATAGAGAATTCCTACCAAATAAACAAAAATGAAAGAATCTAATAGAAAAATGAGAAAAACATGAGAAAAGGTACTTCACAAAAGAGGAAATCTGAATGTCAATAAACATATGTTCAACTTCCTTATTAATTAGGAAATTCAAATTAAAAGTACAATAAAAAACATTCCTATGAGATTGGTAGTATTATAAAGTCTGATAATACCTGGGATTAAGAATGTGGTGCAGCTGTAGGGATGTATACATGAAACATATAATGTTATAAACCAATGTTACCCCAATAAAAATGCATTTTATTATTTTTTTAAATTTAATTTTATTTTTTTGCCTGCACCGCACGGCATTCGGCATTTGGAACTTCCTGGACCAGGGACTGAACCCGTGCCACCTGCAGTGGAAGCATGGAGTCTTAACCAGTGGACCACCAGGAAGTCCCAAAAATGCATTTTAAATAAATAAAACTGGGAAAAAAAGAATATGGTGCAATAGGAACTCTCAGGCACTATTGGTGAGAATGTAAATTGGTTCAACTACTTTGGAGACTCATTTGGCATTACTTAGTAAATTTAAATATGTGCAAATCCTAAAATCCAGTGGTTCTACTTCTAGATTTTTAACTTAGAGAAAATCTTGCACGTATGCACCAGAAGACAAGTATAAGTGGTGTTCATAAAAGCCCTAAAGTGGAAACGATCCAAGTGTTTATTATCAGTAGAATGTATAATTAATTGTGGTGTGTTTATGTGATACTGCAGTGAAAATAAGATCTATAGCTACATGCAGCAATATGGATGGGCTGAAAGAGAGTGATGAGAAAAATATTCAGGCTACAAAAGAATACATGCAATATGATTCCATTTCGGTAAAGTTAAAAGAACAGCCAAGATTAAGCAGTGTAATATATACATACGTGGAACAACTATGAAGTCGGACTCAAGACAGTGGGCTACTTTCATAGGGGAGGGAGAGGATGTGATTGGAAGAGGGGCACAAAGGAAGCTTCTAAGGTTTTGGCAATATTTTCTTTCTATAAGTTGTGTGTTTTGCCTAGGTGTTTGCATTCTAAAAATGAATATTCTTTGAAAAATATGTATGTTTTATTTTCACCAGTATATATTTTACAATCAAAATACAATTAGAAAGTTAAATAGGAAAACTTTAACAAATGCGTCGTGTATAGAAAGTACTCTACATTTTTTATTTATTATTGTTTTATTAGTTATTAATATCAAAATGTTTCCTTCTAAATATAGCTGTAGCTGCATCTCACAAATTTTTCATGTAGTGCTTTTATCTAGCTTGAAGTCTTTTTAAAATTCGCTCATAATGTTCTCTTTAAAACAAATATTATTTAGTAGATTATAGTTTTTGGGTACATTGGATTGTTCAGTCTTTCAGTGCTGCATTATAGAAAACAGTCTATGAAGGTAGTTTTTATTTTATTTTTTGACATTTATTGAATAAATTTATTTGTAGCTTGAAATAACAAATTGTACTTGGGTAAATAAAAATATCTTTTGAAGTTTCATGCAGTGAAAATAGTTTTGGTATTACAGTTCTGAAACTCTCCAGCCCATTCCCCTCTTTCCCCATTATAGCCTTGATTTTAATATCTCTATTTTTGTTAAGCTGAGGTTTCTTAGTACTGTAACCATAATGATATTACAGAATAGACTATGATATTTTGTGTTTTAACTTATTGTTTAGTGTCAATTTAGACTACCTTCAGCAATGTATGGGAGTGCCCATTTCCTTGTCCCTTGGTGAGTGGTATTGAATAATATCTTTCAAAAATAATTTTTGGCAATTTGAATTATATATATCCTTCACTTATATTTTATTCTTTTTTTTTTTTTTTTTTTTTTTTTTTTGCGGTACGTGGGCTTCTCACTGTTGTGGCCTCTCCCGTTGTGGAGCACAGGCTCCGGACGCGCAGGCCCAGCAGCCATGGCTCACGGGCCCAGCCGCTCCATGGCATGTGGGATCTTCCCGGACTGGGGCACGAACCCGTGTCCCCTGCATCGGCAGGTGGACTCTCAACCACTGCACCACCAGGGAAGCCCTATTTTATTCTTTATATATCTTTCACTTATATTTTTTCTTTATAATTAACGTTTAACTTTTTTATCCATACATTATCCGATTGTCATTCTGTGTGAATTGTTCATGTAATTTTGTATTGTAGAAGCAATGTTTTTCTTTTAATTAATTTTAAAAACCTATTTATGTATTTAGGATGATATCATCCCTTGTTGCAATCCCCCCCCACCCCATTTGCTATTTACTTTTTAATTTCAACTTATTCTTTTTACCTTTCTTTTCTTCCTCTTCTTCAGGAAGAAATATCCCCACATTTTTCATCTTATTTCATGTAGAGCAGTTTAGTCTTTTATTGCAGGGAGAAGATGATCATTTGGCAGAGATAATGTAGCCCAGATTGCAGAATTGAGTTGAAGGTTAAAGAATGTGAGCACTGATCCTCTCCAATTCTGTAAGTAAGTGAATATCACATCTATTCAGACAGCTTTCAGATAATAGATAACTGAAATATAATCTTCCTTATGATACAGTAGTGACCTCAAATTTAAGCATGTCAAGAAAATATGACCTTCTGACTCCTTGACAAAGTTTTATCTTAGGTGACTTCATAAATACACTGTGCACATTTTATCAAACAATCCTAGGGAAAACATCTCTGCTATCTATAGCGAAAGAATAACATTGACATTTGGCAAAGGTCAGAGCTTCAGAAATTTAACTTATTAATAAATCTGTGAACTGCTAGTATTTTTATATTGTTGTAAAAGAAAACTGCAGGGTTCTTTTTAAACATGTTTAATTCCTACCAAGAGTTTCTAAGCACATTGTTTTTCTACTAAAATCCAATCTGTTCCACATTTTTGACTGGGAAAAGCTAAATCTTTTCTCTTTGGAAAATAGAAAAGAGGCTTTTTTTTGGGGGGGGGGGAGATCTATGTAGGATAGAGGTCTAGGAAATATGTAAACTCTTCCACAGGCTTCCCCACATTCCCAAAACTGACTTAAGATGACCCCAAAAGAGGACAAATCCGAGAGAGCCCTGGAAGTAGGGAAGAAAGCCACATACCCCGATACTAGAGACCATCTGCTGTAATACAGGAGGAACTATGTTGAAAGAAAACATTAGAAATGGCCTGTAATATTGCTTTTTAAAAAATCATCAGTATCACATGAAATGAAGGGAGATTATGGGAGAACCCTACTGAGAGCCCTCATTTAGAGGCGTGAGAGCTAGAGGTGAGGGCTAGAGGTGAGGGCTGTGGGACAAAAAGTAAACACTGTGATATGAATCAACAGCATCTAAAGCAGTTAAACCAAGAGGCCCCAGGATAAACATGGCAACATCAACATAGTAGTATGTGGGCAATGGGCTGCTTATTGATACAGCTGGGCTTTTCCAGAGTGCAGTGCCCCGTGGCCTTAGGAGGAAGGCCACAGCCAAAGCCACAGAACAATTATGTAACAAATACTTACATAGCCTTTATTATATTCCAGGCATTGTTTTAAATTAGTGGTTCTCAGCTGGGGGTGATTTTGTCCCCCAGGGGACATTTGGAAATCTCCTGAGATAGTTTTGGTTGTCACAGCTGGGAAGAGGCTGCTACTAGCATCTAGTGGTAGACACCAAGGCTTCTGCCCAACATGCTAAAATGCACAGGACAGCCCTCACAGCAGAAAATTATCAGGACCAAAATGTCGATAGTGCCAAGATTGAAAAATCCTGGAAAATTTTAAATAATTGAACAAATATTAACTCATTTAATCCTCATGGCAACCGTTAAGGCAGATAAGTAACTTGCCCAATGTCATCTATCTAATGGAGAGACCAGGCCAAAGGGAGATAAGTGCAAGCATTAAAGAGAGGAGCAATTATATTAGTACTAGCCTAAATAAAATTTAAGGTAAGAAGATTTATAGAGAGGATAATTTATTTTTAAAGGAAAGGTATAAGTCCCAAGAAAATATTTTAGTCATGAAACTTTGAACACTAAGTAATATGACCCTGAAATATATAAAGCAAAAACTGCTGGACATGTAGGAAGTAATTGAAATATAGTAGTAATTTTTTTTTTTTGTAAACAGGCTTATTGAAGTATAATCGACATACAGTAAACTGCACAAATTTAAAGCATGTAATTTCATAAATTTTGATATATGTCTATACCTGTGAAATCTTTATCACAATCAAGATAATAAACATGTCTATCGCTCCAAGTTTTCTCCTTCCTTTATAATGTGTAATCCTTCCTTCCGCTCACTTTCTGGTCCTTCCTCCAATCCTTATCTACCTTTGATCTGCTTTCTGTCACCATAGATTAGTTTGCATATTCTGGAGTTTTATGTAAATGAACTCATACAATATATACTTTTTTGGGGGTTATGTTTTCTTTCACTCAGGATGTTTATTTCGTGACTTATCCATGTCGTTGCATGTATCAACAGTTCATTCTTTTTACTGATAGATGGTATTCCATTGTGTGGATATAATACAATTTGTTTATCCCATTCACCTTTTGATGGACATTTGGTTGTTTCCAGTTTTTGGCTGTTACAAATAAAGTTGCTATAAACATTCATGAACAAGTCTTTGTATGGACAGATGCTTTTGTTTCTCTTGGGTAAATATCTGAGAGTGAAATGGCTGGATCATATGGTAAGGATATGTTTAATATTCAAGAACTGCCAAGCTGTTTTTCAAAGTTATTGTTCCACATAACATTCCCACCAGCTGTGTAAGAGAGTTCCAGTTGCTCCACATCCTCTCCAATATTTGTTATGGTGAGTCTTTATAATTTTAGACATTCTAATAGGTGTGTTTGGGCTGCTATACAAAATACCATAGACGGGGTAGCTTATAAACAAAAGAAACTTACTTCTCACAGTTCTGGAGGCTGGAAAGTCTAAGATCAAGTCTCCAGCAACGTTGGGTTCCAGTGAGGACTTGCTTCCTGGTTCACAGATGACGGTATTTTCACCTGTAATTTCACGTGGTAGAAGGGGCGAGGGAGTTCTCTGGGGTCTCAGAGCCCTATTCCCATTCATGAAAACTTTACCCTCATGACCTGAGCATGACCAAAGGCCCTACCTTCTAATACCATCACCTGGGGGTTAGGATTTCAATATATGAATATTGAGGGGACACAAACATTCAGAGCATAGCAGTAGTAGTATCTTGTATTCTCTAATGTAAGTAATTAATGATGTTGAATATCTTTCCCTGTGCTTATTTATCATCCATATATCTTCTTTTATGAAATGTCTGTTCAAATCTTTTATTGATGATATATATGAGAGATTGAGATTGATATAAGGAACTGGCTCAAGCAACTATGGAGAATGAGAAATCCTGTGAGTGAAAGCTGGAGACCCAGGAAAGCCTGTGGTGTAGTTCCAGTCCAGACCCAAAGTCTTGAGAACCAGGGAGCCAGTGTTGTTACGTTCCAGTCAGAGTTTGTAGGCCCAAGAACCAGGGAAGTGATGATGTAAGTCCCAGTAAGTTCTGAGTGCAGAGAAGACCAATGTCCCAGCTCAACAGTCAGGCAGAGAGCCAATTGTATCTTCCTATGACTTTTCATTTTATTCAGGTCCTCAATGGATTGGATGATGCCTGCACACATTGGAAAGGGCAACTTGCTTTACTCAGGCTGCTAATTCAAATGCTAATCTCGTCTAGGGACACCCAGAAATAATGGGACAGTGATTAAATCAGATTAGATTAGATCAAGTGTTTCTAGTTTTCTTGCCTCCTTACTGAGCAATTTTAGCTTTTCATTTTCTCAATATTTCCTTTTCCAGAATGGGGTCTTTGCCCCATCTTTGCAAAACCAAAGAGTGTTTTTGTCAAAACAGTCAGTGTGTTAAAAGTGAAGTAATCCTCTATTTCTGGAGAAATGGAAAAAGTTCTTACAGTTTTAAAATGGCAGATTTTCTTATTCCTAGTCCTTAGGGTTCCCTAAAAAATTGAAGTTTAATTTTATTGAGGGCACTCTATTACAGTGGGTAAGACATTATGATACATTTGAATTAAAAAAAAACAAATTTAAAAAACAAAAAAGTTCCAATTTTTAAAAATTGTATATACAAACACAAAGGTTAGAAAACTGCAAGGGAAATTTCGTTACAGACTGTTAGAGCTATGTTTTGGTTTACAAAGCTTTGTTTTGTGTTAGGTGTACATTTCCTTTCTGAATTGTCTAGTTGGAGGAAACTGTTAGAAAATGATTATTTTTGTCTTTATCGAAAGCACTCTTGAAATTAGACCTTAGTTTTTTGGGAAACCTTGATGTCTAGAATTGAGGAAATTTCCCATTTAAAAACTCTTAAAGCTGGTCTACCTGGGTACAAATCCCATTTCTGCAGCTAATTAATTGCATGACTTGGGACAAGTGCATAATTCTCTGTGGCTCAGTTTCTTCATCTATAAAATAGGGATAATTCTAATGACTAGAAAATACCAGGCTGACAGAATATGCTGATGACTTTGTTGAGTGTGTGTGTGTGTGTGTGTGTGTGAGAGAGAGAGAGAGAGAGAGAGAAAACACTAGCAAAGGAAATTGAAAAGGGTAAGCCTACATGGTAGGAGGAAACCAGGAAAGTGTCTTTAGAAACCAAACTAGTTTGTGATTAACTGAATTAAATTCCGCTGTCTAGTATATTAAGTAAGATTTACAGCTACTGTTGGATTTAGCCATTCAGCAGTGATTGGTGACTTTGAGGGGAGCAGATTTGGTGGAGGAGTGGACAAAAGCTTGATTGGAATGGTTTCAAGAGAGAATGGAAGGAGAGAAATAGGAGCAAGAAGCATAGACATTAAAAAAATAAAGTTTTACATTCAAAGTGATAAACAGTATGTAATGTCTTCGAAATAATAGGTGACGTTTATTGAGCACTTACTGTGTGACAGACACTGTTTTAGGCACTTGTATTAACTTGTTTAATGAGGAATAAGAAATACAGCTGGTCCTTGGTTTGCATGATAGTGTAAGACCACATGCACTAAAGCCATGGAAAGCAATCTTGAAAATCAGTGAGAAAGATTAAGATGTGACCTTCAACATTTTCATCAAAACATTCTGTATTTTTTTTTTTTTTTTTTTTTGCGGTATGCGGCCCTCTCACTGTTGTGGCCTCTCCCGTTGCGGAGCACAGGCTCCGGACGCGCAGGCTCAGCAGCCATGGCTCGCGGGCCCAGCCACTCCGCGGCATGTGGGATCTTCCCGGACCGGGGCACGAACCCGTGTACCCTGCATCGGCAGGCGGACTCTCAACCACTGTGCCACCAGGGAAGCCCAAAACATTCTCTATTTTAACTAGCTCTGTTGTTTATTAATGTATCGGGAAGTGAAAAAAGTTAGTAAAACTAATATTTATAGTACATTGTAATTTAAAACATTAAAAACATTAAAGACAAAAGTGTTTGTTTCACTGTAACATACCAAGATTAGTTTGAACAGTGCTTGCCTTCTCATCTGTGTTTGTACATCAGCTTCCAACATTTTAGCTTTTCCTCTTTCAGTGTTGTGAAATATTTCCGAGAGTCGATTTAATGTGACGTTTTTGCGGGTATTACTCCCTCTGGGATGTCTCCTCCTTTTCATCATAACCACTTCCTCATTTATGTTTATAAATCCTCCTTCTCTAAGTCCCTCAGGCTGCATATCTGCCCCTCTGTGGGTCTGGGTCCGAGTGTGCCCTGCCTGAGCCTTCTATTGCTAATATGCCAAAGTTAAAAAAAAAAAAAGGATACTGAGACCAGGAGGGAGAAGTCAGTGGAGACAGGAGTACAGTGGGCAAGTATTGTACAAGTGGAAAAGACTGTTGTTGTTTTTTAAATTTTATTTATTTATTTATTTTTGGCCGTGTTGGGTCTTCGTTGCTGCGTGCAGGTTTTCTCTAGCTGCGGCGAGCGGGGGCTGCTCTTCGTTGTGGTGCGCGGGCTTCTCATTGCGATGGCTTCTCTTGTTGTGGAGCCTGGGCTCTAGGCACGCGGGCTTCAGTAGTTGTGGCATGTGGTCTCAGTTGCTGTGGCTCGTAGGTTCTAGAGTGCAGGCTCAGTAGTTGTGGTGCACGGGCTTAGTTGCTCCGTGGCACGTGGGATCTTCCCGGCCCAGGGCTCGAACCCATGTCCCCTGCACTGGCAGACAGATTCTCACCCACTGCACTATCAGGGAAGCCCGGAAAGACTGGTTTTTAAGGGCAGGATATCTCACCCAAACTCAGCTGTGCAGGGTCCTCCAGGTGAATAGGATCTGATGAAATGTTCAAGCAGCTTTAGCTGTTTTTTCTGCTGGTAAACAACTTTTTGGACACAAATTCCCTACCTTTCATTTGGTCAGTCTTGCTGGTGATCGGTGCTGTTGGGGAAATAGAATTGAAAACAGCATCTCTTGACACCGAAGGAAACTGCTCCATAAAGGTTGAAGACGAAACAGTTTTATTACTGAATGAGGGTTTGAGCAGAACGGGATGCACATCACAGGCAGTCAGCTAAAGAGAATGTAAAGGCAGAAGGAAATCTCACCCTCTCATATAGCCAGGCAGATAAAACGTACCTCTACACCATGTTCTCGAGATAAATGGTAACCAGTCCTCAGGTAAGAGGACATGACAGCACCATTTGTCACAAATAGTCCCTCATAGATTCACTTGGTAATTGGGGTGACCATCTGTGTTTGTTAACTGTCTTCATCTGGAAGAATAATGAAGCTTCTCTTCTCTCTATGACAGTAGGTAGTTAGAATTTGGAGCCAGAGGACTAAGTTAAACTCTCATAGAGACTGCGAGAGTGGGCTGTTCTTTCCGTTGATGTTTACATTTCAAAGAGGTGGCTCCTAGGTCCTTGAGAAAGACATTCCGGCGTTGTAAACCTGGCGAGAAGCTTATTTAGCTTTTAAAAAGATTTGCATACCTCTCAAAAGGACAGAGAAAGAATTTATAATTACAAGTTTTCTAAAGGGAAATGGAGGGGGGAGGTGTCTTTCCCTATGTGCCATTACAGTACTTAGGATCAGAAAGTCTTTGAACATAGTCCAAAGCTTATTTCTGTTCATATGGTCTCATTGGAGACAGGAGAAGAGCTTGTTGTCAACCTCCAAATAATTACTTTGATTTTGAAGATTATCCTCTCTCCTTTAGGCCACTAATTAATTACTCCAGTCATTGTTATCTGAGCCCTTTCTTTTCTTGGCCTGTGAACTATATCAACAAATGAACATGTTTTCAGGCATGTTCAACTAACCATGCTAAAGAGAAAGTCCTTTACATTAAATTCTCTTTGATTTTGAGTGGCAATGAATATTAAACAGCAGATGTGCCCCACTGTCCTGCGCACTAGGGATAAGTGCTAAACACGGCGGCTGCGGTGCTTTCCCTCCTGGATCTTACTCTCTGGCAGGGAATCAGTTTAACACATAGGAATCAATGCCCTGAGTACACCTCCAGGGGAGGTACAGAGTGGATAGTGAATAAAGTGCCTGCCTTAGCCCGGGATCTCAAGAAGTCAGATTATGGAGGTCCTGTAAACTTTAGTGAGGATTTGGGATTAAGAATTCAGTGTCTTGGGACTATCCCTAGGGATTTTGATTCTTTGGTTTGGTACAACTTCAGAGCCAATGGTTTTAAGGAGCTCTTCTGTAGGACTCTGGAGCAGTTAGTCCCAACATATCCCTTTGAGAGTCTCTGGACTTCATCGCCTTTGAAAATTTTAAAAGGCAGAGATTGACATAATTGGATTTGAATGGATTGGTGGAGGGAGGGGACAAGAATGGTAGGATAGTTAGGAGGCTACTGCAGTAGTCAAGGAAAGAATGATGGTGGCTTGGATTAGTGGGCATTTAGAGAAGTGGACAGTTTTGAGACATTTAGGAGGTAGAATAGGATTTTGTGATTGTTTAAATGTGAAAGGAGATTCTGAAGGAGAGGGAGGTATCAAGGATGACTCCCAGATTTCATATTCGAGAAATGGGCAGGATGGTGATATCATTTCCTGAGATAATGAACATTGGAGGAAAAGCATTGGGACTGAGGGGTAGGGATGAGAAGTTCATTTTTTAGACACAGGGACAGCCACAGGGAGATGTTTAGGAGGCAGCTGAATGCAGCAGTCTGGAGCTCAGGAGCTCTGGCTGGTTCTATACTAGAGATGGGGATTTGGGAGCAGTCAGCCGATAGATGGTAACTGAATGGAACAGATGAAATCCCCCAAAGAAAGGCTGTAGATGAGAAGGGAAGAAGGTCTGGAACAAAGCATGAGCCATATCAGGATATATTTTGGTAGGAAGAGGATCCAGCAGTCGATGTTGAAAGGAATGGCTAAAGTGATGGGAGGGAAACTGGGAGAGTGTGGTATCCATCTATGGAGAGTGGCCCTTGGTGATTTTTCTATATTTGTAATTTGGCAAAAGCAAGTTAAAAAACATTTCAGTCTCATTTCCAATCACACGATCCGGAGGGTGGATATTCTCAGTGCCACATGCAATGGTTTTATCCCAGGCATCAGTCACATTCACAATGAGATCTTAAAACATACCTTTCAGGATAAGTGAGTTAATACAGCCTCAAAAGTCACAAGTCTCTCTCCTTCCATATGCACATCATTGATGTTTTCCATCCCACTTTGGTGTCTGGACTTCTCAGGAGCAGACATTCAATGGCTTTTTTTTTTCAATAAATTAATTTTATTTATTTTTCGCTGCATTGGGTCTTCGTTGCTGCACATGGGCTTTCTCTAGTTGCAGTGAGTGAGGGCTACTCTTTGGTGCGGTGCATGGGCTTCTTATTGCAGTGGATTCTCTTGTTGCGGAGCATGGGCTCTAGGCGTGCGGGCTCAGTAGTTGTGGCTCGCAGGCTCTGGGGCGCAGGCTCAGTAGTTTTGGCACGTGTGCTCCGCGGCACGTGGGATCTTCGCAGACCAGGTCTCGAGCCCGTGTCCCCTGCATTGGCAGGCGGATTCTTAACCACTGCGCCACCAGGGAAGCCCTCAATGGCTTTTTGACCCTGTGAATAAAAACACTGATAGGAAATGATCTGGATTTCCGGCCCAGGGGGATGAGGATGACTGCATTGTTTGCTGCTCTCAGGTCAGTTTCTGGGTGATGTGTTTATCTTTCACTGAGAAAAAATTCAGCGTGATAAAGTCCTTATCTTTTCCACTGAATGTGAATGTTTTTTCTGCATCTAGAAGTACATATTTCTCTTCTTTTTTAAAAAAAATATTCTTTATAAATCTGCCTGACTCAAAGTTCTCAACCAGGCCCACCACTTGCTCTGGTACAGCCCACCAGCTAGGAATGGTTTTTATATTTTTGAATTGTTTTGTTTTAAGGGATTACATAAATACCTACATAACCTTGATTTTGCCTCTTGGCCCACAAAACCTAATATGTTAACTATTTAGCCTTTTATGGAAACATTTTGCAATCCCTGATCTTAACTACCAAAGACTGAAAAAAAATCTTTTCACTCAAATGGGAAAGGCAACTAGGCCAGTGGTTCTCAAACTTTAGCATAGGTCAGAATCACCTGGAAGCCTTGTTCTGGTACAGGTTGCTGGGCTCCATCCCCAGTGTCTGGAGTGGGACCAGAGAAAGGGCATTTCTTTCTTTCTTTTTTAAATTAATTTTTAAATTGTGTTATATTTGACATATAACATTATATTAGTTTTAGGTGTGCAATGTAATGATTTGATATTTGTATATATGGCAAAATGATCACTACAATAAGTCTAGTTAACATCTGTACCGATACACAGTTACAAAATTTTTTTTCTTATGATGAGAACTTTTAAGATCTATTCTCTTAGCAACTTTCAAATATGCAATATATCAATAGTATTACTATTAACCATAGTCACTGTGGTATGCATTATACCCCCATGACTTATTTACTGTATAACTGGAAGTTTGTACCTTTTGACCCCCTTCACCCATTTTTCCCAACCCCTCCCCCCTCCTCCCACTTCTGGCAACTATGAGTCTGCTCTCTGTATCTATAAATGAGCTCAGGTTTTTTTTTTTTCTTGTTTTGCTTTTGTATTATACATATAAGTGAGATCATACAGTATTTGTCTTTCTCTGTCTCACTTATTTCACTTAGCATAATACCCTCAAGTTCCATTTATGTTGTCACAAATGGCAAGATTTCATTCCTTTTTATGGCTGAAAAATATTCCATTATATATATACCACATCTTCTTTATCCATTCATTTGTTGGTGGACACTTAGGTTGTTTCCATGTCTTGGCTATTGTAAATAATGCTGCAGTGAACATAGAGGTGCATACATCTCGAATTAGTGTTTTTGTTTTCTTTGGATAAATACCCGGAAGTGGAAATGATGGATGATATGGTGGTTCTACTGGTTTTTTTTTTTGGCCGCACCATGCGGCATGTGGGATCTTAGTTCCCTGACCAGGGATTGAACAGGGATTGAACCCAGGCCCCCTGCAGTGGAAGTGCAGAGACTTAACAGCTGGACCACCAGGGAAGTACCCTGTAATTCTATTTTTAATTTTTTTTTTTTTTTTTTTGGCCACGTTGCACGGCTTGTGGGATCTTAGTTCCCCTACCAGGGATCAGACCCGTGCCCTTGACAGTGAAAGAGCAGAGTCCTAACCGCTGGACTGCCAGGGAATTCCCCATTTTTAATTTTTTGAGGAACCTCCAGTTACATTCCCACCAACAGTGCACAAGTGTTCCCTTTTCTCCATATCCTTGCCAATGCTTGTTATTTCTTGTCTTCTTGATAATAGCTATTCTAATAGGTGTGAGGTGGTATCTTATGGTGGTTTTGATTTGCATTTTCCTGATCATTAGTGCTGTTCAGCACCTGTAGGCCATCTCTGAGTTGTCTTTGGGAAAATGTCTATTCAGATTCTCTGTCCATTTTCTAACCAGGTTGTTTCTTTTTTTTTCTTTTCCTTTTTTCTTTTTGCTGTTGAGTTGTATGAGTTCTTTATGTATTTTGGTATTAGCCCCTTATCAGAAGTACACGTTCTTTTATTTTTTAAAATAAATTTATTTATTTATTTTTGGCTGCGTTGGGTCTTCATTGCTGCGCACGGGCTTTCTCTAGTTGCAGTGAGTGGGGGCTACTCTTCTTTGTGGTGCGTAGGCTTCTCATTGCGGTGGCTTCTCCTGTTGCGGAGCACGGGCTCTAGGCACGTGGGCTTCAGTAGTTATGGCACACGGGCTTCAATAGTTGTGGCTCGCGGGCTCTAGAGCACAGGCTCAGTAGTTGTGGCACACAGGTTTAGTTGCTCTGTGGCATGTGAGATCTTCCCGGACCAGGGCTCAAACCCATGTCCCCTGCATTGGCAGGCGGAGTCATAACCACTGCACCACCAGGGAAGTCCCTACACGTTTCTTAAGTAATCCACTTCCATGACGGTAGAAACACACACACACACCTGTTTACTGATGGTAAATAAACCATATATATATTTTTTTATTTTAAAGACAAGAATAGAATTTGTCACTTTAAAACGTTTGACTGTAATAGCCATATATATGCCAAGTTTAACTTTCTCGAGCAACTAGTCCCCCCCTCATCCCACCAGGTGAGCTGTCATTCTGTCAACCTGTCAGGCCTGGTGCCCTGTCTTTCCACCACATGGGTTGTGGACACATGGCTAGGGGTCCCCTGGGCCAAGTGATTGGTGATAGGCACATTGCCCATACGGATTTCTGCCCGGAATAGGTACCTGGATGTTAGGGGAGGAAAATCCTTTGTTCCTGTAGCGGTGGATGAGCTAGAAGGATGTGCCTCTGGGTCTTTGGGCAGCCGCCTTTCTTTCTGCATGGTGAAGGGCTTCTCTGAAGAAGGAAACCAGCCCATAACCAGAAGCAAAGTCGAGAGATGAGCTCCGGTGACACAGTGTGAGTGGTGGATCCAGCTCTCACTTTGAATCCTTGTATCCCACTTAATACCCTTTCTTACTTAAACTGATTAGCGATAGACTGTTGTCATTAACAACTGAGAGTCATAATTAATCCAATGACCCAGTGGTTAAAATATTCACTCTAATGTTTTCAGAGATATTTATTAAACATCATTTATGGGCCTGAAGCCCACTACCCTATTCCTCTATACTTAACATAACAACACCAAAAAAGGGGTCATCAAATTGTGACTTGTTAATTTTAAGTCAGTTAAGAACAGTATTCTCCCTTTCAGGGAAATAAATGATATTTATTACAACAAGAGAAGAGAATATACAATAGTTGCTAATTTTTTTGAGAAATCTCTCTCTAGAAATGATGCTTGCTTGCTGTTTTAATGTTTAAGTAGAGGATCACAGAGGGACTCTGCCCACTGAACTTGCCTCAAACGAGGTTCTGGAGTTATGATTGGATTCACCAAGGACCATTTATTTCTACCCCAGGGCCTAAGCAAAACTAGTCAGAAACTTCACCCTGTTGTGTGCACAGAACTTTGTTGTTCAACCCTTGGTACCAAGTGAGTTCCCAGCTTACAGTGGGGGTGGGATGATGGTGTCACACTGTGGCAGATGGCTGAAAACTGCAAAGTAATATTTAATGTTGCGTAGTCCTGCCTTGGAAATGAGTGAACCTTTGATTGGTGTCCTGAAATTTCCATCTCATTGCCTAACAAATTTCAAAGTTAGCCCAGCACAGAAAAGGAACTCATCCCAGATTTTGGTAAGGTTTTAAAACACATGACAAGATAATCAAATTTTGAGCATGTTGCCTAAAAAGGGCAGATCTCTAGCTCAGATGAATTAAAACTGCAATGACAGAACTTTTTATTAGAACATGTGAAGAGGAAGAATATTTTTAATATTCCTTGTGACAGGAGAAGTGAAATTTTAAAAGTAACTCACAAGTTGAAAAGGCGGATGAGCCCAAATAAGACCATTAGCATAGGAAGATCACATTTAAAGAGATTCAAAAAATGATGCTTGAATTTTAAAATTAAGATAGAAGAAACGTACTTTCAGAAACTGTTGGAAAGTAGTCAATCCTGTGGTGTAGAGGTATAAGTCAGTTTTCCTTTCAAAGAGTCATTGATGACATTTAATTTTCTGTTAGCAAATTTCTGCAATCCGTCCTCCTTCCAAAGGGCAACCACTGGGAGGTGAGAACTTATCTCAATCTTTTGTTTCCCCCCATCTTTTCACTCTCTGGTAAAACAATACCCCTCATAAGCAATGTTCAGCCCTGCTTTTTTTTTTTGCGGTACGCGGGCCTCTCACTGTTGTGACCTCTCCCGTTGCGGAGCACAGGCTCCGGACGCGCAGGCTCAGAGGCCATGGCTCACGGGCCCAGCCGCTCCGCGGCATGTGGGATCTTCCCGGACCGGGGCACGAACCCGTGTCCCCTGTATCGGCAGGCGGACTCTCCACCACTGCGCCACCAGGGAAGCCAAGCCCTGCTGTTTTTTTTGTTACAGACCTTCCTGTACACTTGCAAGTATCAGAAACATCAGCCGTACATTTCTCCTACCTCGGCACGTGGAGGAACGTAGCACAGCTACTTTGTTAAAGATGGCTATGTGCAGGTTTCAGCTGAAAGACATTAAAGAATCTCTCAATTTGTGCTCATTGGCAAGTGGTGGCTGCATGCCTGCTCTTTCCTCACCCATTTATCAAGGGCCTGCACCATAGTTCTGCAAGGCTCAGAGATGAAAACAATATCTCCTGCTCTTAAGTAGCCTACAGCCTAGTGTGAATCCAAGTATGAAAGGCAATACTATACAGACTCTTCACCATTGACTCTGAGGTTAGGAGAGCAGCCTTTAGCTCTGAAACAAGGCAGTTAACTGACCTGGACACTCAAGACACTTGCCTTGTCAATATTGTGATTTAATGAACTGAGTTAAGCAACTAGAGTTGTCTCTGAAGTGTGGACATTACCTAAGTTCTAATGAAAAGATTTCAGACAGTAACTCCCAGGAAATCTCCTCCTTACAAACAAAGGAGTCAACACATGCTGATTATTTGGGATGTTGGAGCATTTTCCATTAGTTTTAACTGTACTTTGAACATTTACAAATCTTCTTTCTCCCTTCCATCCTCCCTACATAACAGCAAATTACATTTCTTTAGTTATTCATCCCTGTTGAAAGCAGGTGCAAGGTGCCTTAGCTAATAGTCTACAACTACAAAGGTCTTGCACAGCTATCTTCCCCCCATAATGCATACCAGATACTCTCATGTTGTCCAGTCTGTCATTCCCATACCTTCCACCCTTGTACTTTGAATCCTTGAACACTTAGACATGGGCTGTCCAGCACTCCTCTGCATGTGTGTCATTTTTTAAGAAGCTTCTTTCAGATGTGGTACATATATACAATGGAATACTACTCAGCCATAAAAATGAATGAAATAACGCCATTTGTGGCAACATGGATGGAACTAGAGATTATTATACTAAGTAAAGTAAGTCAGAAAGAGAAGACAGATACCATATGATATCACTTATATGTGGAATCTAAAATATGACACAAATGAACTTCTATGAAATAGAAACAGACTCACAGACATAGACAATAGACTTGTTGTTGCCAAGGGGAGGGGTTGGGGAAGGGATGGAGTGGGAGTTTGGGATTAGCAGATGCAAACTATTATATATAGAATGGATAAACAACAAGGTGCTACTGTATTGCCCAGGGAACTATTGATATATTCAATATCCTGTGAGAAACCATAATGGAAAAGAATATAAAAAATGTGTATATATGTATAACCAAATCACTTTGCTGTACAGCAGAAGTTAACACAACATTGTAAGTCAACTATATTTCAATAAAAAAAACAAATAAGAAGCTTCTTTCCAGTAGGAAGTGTGGTTGTCTTGTGAGAACTGAGCATGTACAATCCACAAGGACTTTTCAGCATTCTTTCTTGGGCTCCTACCCATTCACTGAGCCAGTTGTTAGTTGTAATCTCGCATTGCTAGATTATAATAGTTAGGTTCCTCTCACTATTCCCAATGTCCAGCTACCAGTAATTTTACTCCTTCCTATAGTTTGTCTTTCTTTCACCAAGTTTCTATTCATAAAACCTTGCTGAACTTACTTATATTCTGTTACCTTTTTATTCTTTCATTTCCCACTACCCTAATCTATGTATTCCCTAATTGGTATATTCCCTGTTTTCCATAGTAATACAAGCAAGAGTAAAGTTTACATTTTCACTAAGTAGATTTGTTAAAATGGTTTGAAAATTATTCAAGAAATAGAAACTGGCGTATCTTGAGGCAGACTGCGTTGGTTCAAACCCCAGTTCTGCCTCTTGCTGGTTGGGTTAGTCATTTATTCTGTTTCTTTAAGCATCCAGAGAGTGAGTGTAATAGTGGTACACAGGTTGTATTGAGAGGGTTCTGGCATTGGGTTCAAATCTTCACTGTCACTTATTTGCGGTCTAATGTTGGTCAAATTTACTTAACCTTTCTAAGTCACAGTGTGCTCTTCTGCAGTTCAAGGATAATGATAGCACCTGCCTCTTGGGATTATTGTATGGAATATGATATGCATGTAAAGCAGTTAGCACAGTGCCTGGCACACTTTAAGTGCAGAAAAACATGTTAGATATTCTTAGGAAAAACACACAGCAGGGCCAAAGCTGATAAACTAAAACTCAGATATGTAAAATAGTATATAGCTTTCTAACTTTTTTATGACTGGATGAATATTGCTTCTGCTATTGAGGGGACAAAAGTGAAATTTCCCATCACAGGTCAATGTCTCTTCTAGTATCTTTCAGATAAATGGTATCTTTCAGATTATTTCCCCATTTTGCTGATAAATGGACAATCTTGGAGGATTCCTCTCCCTGCCATATTCCTCTTGATTGCCCTGTCTTCCTCATTCTTTACCTCTCTCTGGGCACAGAGACACTTACATGACCTCCTGGTAGAAGGAAAGATTTCTATCCTAAGAAAGGGCTTTCTCGGCTGGCTCCCACTGAACTCTGATCCATGTGTAATTTGTGCCACTTCATCTCTGAGAGTCGTCTTCTGTCTTTTCTGCAGCTGTTGTTGATGTCTTTGTGGCCGATGTAGCTTGTGTTTTCTAGTCAAGGGAAGTGCAAGATGACCCACTGATTCCTGAGCTCCCACTTAACTCCTACTGATGCTGATGCCCTTATGTGACCCAGCAACATTGCTCCCTTCTCCCCTCCCCTTTCATTTTCATTCTATTATATGTTGGCACAAGGTACCTGCAAGCCATTCTTTTATCAAAGTTCCAAATGGAAAAGGAAATTCAAGTCTCCTCTTTGCTTTTGGCATGACCTCAAACTATCTGGAGTATTTTTATTGCAAACCTTACCCAAGGTTTGACAGTGGGAGATATGGGAGGCAGGGGAACAGAATTGAGGACTCTCCTTGATAACCTCTCTCTCTCCTCTCCCAGCTTCTTTTCCCAGTGGCCAGAGGGCTTTCTACTTTTCCTTTCTATGTGATGTGAATGCCATATCTTCTTTTTTGCCTGTTCTATGGGTTTTGTAAGACTCTGATCAAGTTGGCCAGATTTGACTCTCTTGATATATGAAAGATATTAAATACACTTTTGAGGTATTGTCCCCTCAAAAAACAAACAACCAGACCTAGCTTTCAGATCTTTTCTTGTTCCTATGTGCTAGAATTCTGGTTTGAAGATCAAACCTGAGCAATACTTCTCTCTCTCCCCAAAATGTTGAATGAATGCTGTTGATTAGGCAGGATAACACAACATATGGGAAATGAAACTTACATCAGTTTAATATTTCAAAAATATCATCCTTATTATTTCTGTTCGTTATAGAAGGGGATCATCACAAAGTAGAAAAAAATAATTTGTAATCCCATCTCCAGGAAGTAATCACAGTTAATGTTTTCTAGCTGGGTGCTAACTGGGTGACTTAGAGCAAGTTACTTTACTATCTGATGCTCAGTTTTCTCCTTTGCTAAATGGGAATAACTCCTTTTCTTCCTCCCACAGAGGGTTGTTTTGATTCAAGATGGCATTTTTATCACAGAGGGAAATTATTATATATAATTGGTTCTGATTCTTCCTTTCTGTTCCTGTTGTAATACTCTATTATTGTAATTTATGTATCTTTATAGTACATTTTAATACTTGGTAAAACAAATATTGTACATCTTTTATTATCTTATTATACATCTTTTAAAATAATTTCTGCCAATTATAACTTGTTTATTCTTTTAAATGAACATTGCAATTATTGTGTTAACTTCTTAAACACTTTATTGGTATTTTCATTAAGATTACCTTAATGTTTATGATATTAAACATTCAAATAAACAGATTTTCTTTTCTGGACCTTGGTAAAGTTTGGTAGTTTTCGTCATATAAGGTGTTTCACATTTCTTATTAGAAGTTTCCTAGGCCTTTTATATTTCTGATGGTTGTTTAAAATGTGACATTTTTCCTGTTAAATTTCTTAACTGATTACTGGTGGTATATAGAAAAAAATATTGTTGATTTTTGTATATATGTATATATTTTTAACATCTTTATTGGAGTATAATTGCTTTACAATAGTGTGTTAGTTTCTGCCATATAAGAAAGTGAATCAGCTATACATACACATATGTCCCCATTTCTCCTCCCTCTTGCGTCTCCCTCCCACTCTCCCTATCCCACCCCTCTAGGTGGACACAAAGCACCTAGCTGATCTCCCTGTGCTATGCAGCTGCTTCCCACTAGCTATCTGTTTTACATTTGGTAATGTATATATGTGCATGCCACTCTCTCACTTCATCCCAGCTTACCATTCGCCCTCCCTGTGTCCTCAAGTCCATTCTCTACATATGCATCTTCATTCCTGTCCTACACCTAGGTTCACCAGAACCTTTTTTTTTTTTTTTTTAAGATTCCATATATATGTGTTAGCATATGGTATTTGTTTTTCTCTTTCTGACTTCCTTCTGTATGACTGTCTCCAGGTCCATCCACCTCACTATAAATAACTCAATTTCATTTCTTTCTTTGACTAATATTCCATTGTATATATGTGCCACATCTTCTTTATCCATTCATCTGTTGATGGACACTTAGGTTGCTTCCATGTCCTGGCTATTGTAAATAGTGCTGCAATGAACATTGGGGTACATGACTCTTTTGGAATTATGATTTTCTCAGGGTACATGCCCAGTAGTGGGATTGCTGGGTCGTATGCTAATTCTATTTTTATTTTTTTAAGGAACTTCCATACTGTTCTCCGTAGTGGCTGTATCAATTTACATTCCCACCAACAGTGCAAGAGGGTTCCCTTTTCTCCACACCTTCTCCAGCATTTATTGTTTGTAGATTCTTTGATGATGGCCATTCTGACTCGTGTGAGATGATATCTCATTGTAGTTTTGATTTGCATTTCTCTAATGATTAGTGATGTTGAGCAAATTTTCATGTGCCTCTTGGCCATCTGTATGTCTTCTTGGGAGAAATGTATATTTAGGTCTTCTGCCCATTTTTGGATTGGGTTGTCTTTTTGATATTGAGCTGCATGAGCTGCTTGTATATTTTGGAGATTAATCCTTTGTCAGTTGCTTCCTTTCAAATATTTTCTCCCATTCTCAGGATTGTCTTTTTGTCTTGTTTATGGTTTCCTTTGCTGTGCAAAAGCTTTTAAGTTCTATTAGGTCCCATTTGTTTACTCTTGATTTTATTTCCATTACTCTAGGAGGTGGGTCAAAAAGGATCTTGCTGTGATTTGTGTCATAGAGTGTTCTGCCTATGTTTTTCTCTAAGAGTTTTATAGTATCTGGCCTTACATTTAGGTCTTTAATCCATTTTGAATTTATTTTTGTGTATGGTGTTAGGGAGTGTTCTAATTTCATTCTTTTACATGTAGCTGTCCAGTTCTCCCAGCACCACTTATTGAAGAGTCTGTCTTTTCTCCATTGTATACTCTTGCCTCCTTTATCAAAGATAAGGTGACCATATGTGTGTAGGTTTATCTCTGGGCTTTCTATCCTGTTCCATTGATCTATATTTCTGTTTGTGTGCCAGTATCATACTGTCTTGATTACTGTAGCTTTGTAGTATAGTCTGAAGTTAGGGAGCCTGATTCCTCCAGCTCCGTTTTTCTCCCTCAAGACTGATTTGGCTATCCAGGGTCTTTTGTGTCTGCATACAAATTAAAAAATTTTTTGTTCTAGTTCTGTAAAAAATGCCATTGGTAATTTGATAGGGATTGCATTGAATCTGTAGATTGCTTAGGGTAGTATAGTCATTTTCACAATATTGATTCTTCCAATCCAAGAACATGGTATATCTCTCCATCTGTTGGTATCATCTTTAATTTCTTTCAACAGTGTCTTATAGTTTTCTGCATAAAGGTCTTTTGTCTCCCTAGGTAGGGTTTATTCCTAGGTATTTTATTCTTTTTGTTGCAATGATAAATGGGAGTGTTTCCTTAATTTCTTTTTCATATTTTTCATCATTATTGTATAGGTATGCAAGAGATTTCTGTGCATTAATTTTGTATCCTGCTACTTTACCAAATTCATTGATCACCTGTAGTTTTCTGGTAGCATCTTTAGGATTCTCTATGTATAGTATCATGTCATGTGCAAACAGTGACAGTTTTATTTCTTCTTTTCTGATCTGGGTTCCTTTTATTTCTTTTTCTTCTCTGATTGCGATGGCTAAAACTTCCAAAATTATGTTGAATAATAGTGGTGAGAGTGGGCAACCTTGTCTTGTTCCTGATCTTAGTGGAAATGGTTTCATTTTTTCACCATTGAGAACAATGTTGGCTGTGGGTTTGTCATATATGGCCTTTATTATGTTGAGGTAAGTTCCCTCTATGCCTACTTTCTGGAGGGTGTTGAATTTTGTCGAAAGCTTTTTCTGAATCTTTTGAGATGATCATATGGTTTTTATCCTTCAGTTTGTTAATATGGTGTATCACATTGATGGATTTGCGTGTATTGAATAATCCTTGCATTCCTGGGATAAACCCCACTTGATCATGGCGTATGATTCCTTTAATGTGTTGTTGGATTCTGTTTGCTAGTATTTTGTTGAGGATTTTTTCATCTATATTCATCAGTGATATTGGCCTGTAGCTTTCTTTTTCTGTGACATCTTTGTCTGGTTTTGGTATCAGGGTGATGGTGCCTCGTAGAATGAGTTTGGGAGTGTTCCTCCCTCTGCTATATTTTGGAAGAGTTTGAAAAGGTTAGGTGTTAGCTCTTCTCTAAATGTTTGGTAGAATTCACCTGTGAATCCATCTGGTCCTGGGCTTTTGTTTGCTGGAAAAGTTTTAATCACAGTTTCAATTTCAGTGCTTGTGATACGTCTGTTCATATTCTCTATTTCTTCCTGGTTCAGTCTTGGGAGGTTGTGCTTTTCTAAGAATTTGTCCATTTCTTGCAGGTCGTTCATTTTATTGGCATATAGTTGCTTTTAGTAATGTCTCATGAACCTTTGTATTTCTGCCGTGTCAATTGTTACTTCTCCTTTTTCATTTCTAATTCTATTGATTTGAGTCCTCTCCCTTTTTTTCTTGATGAGTCTGGCTAATGGTTTATCAATTTTGATTATCTTCTCAAAGAATCAGCTTTTAGTTTTACTGTTCTTTGCTATCGTTTCCTTCATTGCTTTTTCATTTATTTCTGATCTGATCTTTATGATTTCTTTCCTTCTGCTAACTTTGGGGTTTTTCTGTTCTTCTTTCTCTGACTGATTTAGGTGTGAGGTTAGGTTGTTTTTTTGAGATGTTTCTTTTTTTTGACGTAGGATTGTATTGCTGTAAACTTCCCTCTTAGAGCTGCTTTTGCTGCATCCTAAAGGTTTTGGATTGTTGTGCTTTCATTGTTATTTGTTTCTAGGTATTTTTTGATTTACTCTTTGACTTCTTCAGTGATCTCTTGGTAATTTAGTAGTGTATTGTTTAGCTTCCATGTGTTTGTATTTTTTACAGATTTTTTCCTGTAATTGATATCTAGTCTCATAGCATTGTGATTGGAAAAGATACTTGATACGATTTCAATTTTCTTAAATTTACCAAGGCTTGATTTGTGACCCAAGATATGATCTATCCTGGAGAATCTTGCATGAGCACTTGAGACGAAAGTGTATTCTGTTGTTTTTGGTTGGAATGTCCTGTAAATATCAATTAAGTCCATCTTGTTTAATGTATCATTTAAAGCTTGTGTTTCCTTATTTACTTTCATTTTTGGACCTGTCCATTGTGAAAGTGGGGTGTTAAAGTCCCCTAGTATGATTCTGTTACTGTCAATTTCCCCTTTTATGGCTGTTAGCATTTGCCTTATATATTGAGGTGCTCCTATGTTGGTGCATAAATATTTACAATGTTATATCTTCTTCTTGGATTGATCCCTTGATCAGTATATAGTGTCCTTCTTTGTCTTTTATAATAGTCTTTATTTTATTTATTTATTTTTATTTATTATTATTTTTTTGTGTGTGGTACACAGGCCTCTCACTTTTGTGGCCTCTCCCGTTGCGGAGCACAGGCTCTGGACGCGCAGGCTCAGTGGCCATGGGTCAAGGGCCTAGCCACTCCGCGGCATGTGGGATCTTCCCGGACCGGGGCACGAACCCGCATCACCTGCATCGGCAGGCTGACTCTCAACCACTGCGCCACCAGGGAAGCCCAGTAGTCTTTATTTTAAGGTCTATTTTGTCTGATATGAGAATTGCTACTCCAGCTTTCTTTTGATTTCCATTTGCATGGAATATCTTTTTCCATCCCCTCACTTTCAGTCTGTATGTATCCCTAGGTCTGAAGTGAGTCCTTGTAGACAGCATATATACGGGTCTTGTTTTTGTATCCATTCAGCCAGTCTGTATGTCGTTTGGTTGGAGCATTTAATCCATTTACATTTAAGGTAATTATCAATATGTAGGTTCCTTTTACCATTTTCTTAATTGTTTTGGGTTTGTTATTGTAGGTCTGTTCCTTCTCTTGTGTTTCCTGACTAGAGAAGTTCCTTTAGCATTTGTTGTAAAGTTGGTTTTGTGGTGCTGAATTCTCTTAGCTTTTCCTTGTCTGTAAACCTTTTAATTTCTCCGTCAAATCTGAATGAGGTCCTTGCTGGGTAGAGTAATCTTGGTTGTAGGTTTATCCCTTTCATCACTTTAAATATGTCATGCCACTCCCTTCTGGCTTGCAGAGTTTCTGCTGAAAGATCACCTGATAACCTTATGCGGATTCCCTTGTATGTTATTTGTTGCTTTTCCCTTGCTGCTTTTAATATTTTTTCTTTGAATTTAATTTTTGACAGTTTGATTAATGTGTGTCTTGGCATGTTTCTCCTTGGATTTATCCTGTGTGGGACTCTCTGTGTTTCCTGGGCTTGATTGAATACTTCCTTTCCTATATTAGGGATGTTTTCAACTATAATCTCATCAAATATTTTCTCAGTCTCTTTCTTTTTGTCTTCTTCTTCTGGGACCCCCTATAATTCAAATGTTGGTGCATTTAATGTTGTCCCAGAGGTGTCTGTGACTGTCCTCAATTCTTTTCATTCTTTTTTCTTTATTCTGCTCTGTGGTAGTTATTTCCACTATTTTATCTTCCAGGTCACTTATCTGTTCTTCTGCCTCAGTTATTCTGCTATTGATTCCTTCTGGAGAATTTTTACTTTCATTTATTGTGTTGTTCATCATTGTTTGCTTGCTCTTTAGTTCTTCTAGGTCCTTGTTAAACGTTTCTTGTATTTTCTGTATTCTATTTCCTAGAATTTGGATCATCTTTACTATCATTACTCTGAATTCTTTTTCAGGTAGGCTGTCTATTTCCTCTTCATTTGTTTGGTCTGGTGGGTTTTTACCTCACTCTTTCATCTGCTGTGTGTTTCTCTGTCTTCTCATTTTGCTTAACTTACTGTGTTTGGGGTCTCCTTTTGTCAGGCTGCATGTTCTTAGTTCCCGTTGTTTTTGGTGTCTGCCCCTAGTGGCAAAGGTTGATTCAGTGGGATGTGTATGCTCCCTGGTGGAGGTGAGTAGTGCCTTTGTTCTGGTGGATTAGGCTGGATCTTGTCTTTCTGGTGGGCAGGACAGTGTTCAGTGGTGTGTTTTGGGGTGTTTGTGACCTTATTATGATTTTTGGTAGCCTCTCTGCTAATGGGTAGGGTTGTGTTCCTGTCTTGCTAGTTGTTTGGCATAGGGTGTCCAGCACTGTAGCTTGCTGGTTCTTGAGTAGAGCTGGGTCTTAGCGTTGAGATGGAGATCTCTGGGAGAGCTTTTGCTGTTTGATATTACATGGGGCCAGGAGGTCTCTTGTGGACCAGTGTCCTGTACTTGGCTCTCCCACCTTGGAGGCTCAGGCCTGACACCTGGCTGGAGCACCAAGACCCTGTCAGCCACTCGGCCAGGTACGTGGAGTTTCTTGCCTTTTGGGAAGTCTGAGGTTTTCTGCCAGCGTTTAGTAGGTGTCCTGTAGGAGTTGTTCCACATGTAGATGTATTTCTGATGTATTTGTGGGGAGGAAGGTGATCTCCACGTCTTACTCCTCCCCTATCTTGAAGCTCTCTAGACTTTTGTATATTTTAAAACTAATTACCTTAATGACTTCTACTAGTGAATTTTCATTTGATTTACTTAGGTTTTCCATTTAAAGAAGCATGATCTGAAAATAGAGAGTAATTTGTCCCCATGTTTCTAAAATTTACCAATTAAAAGAATTCTTCTGTCCTTTATTGCATTGGCTAGAACTTCCAGGAAAGTGCTAAATAATAACCAGCACACTGCTCTTGTTGCTAAATTTAATGGGAATGGGCTCTAGTATTTCATCATTAACTCTAATATTGGCTATCTCTATACAATAACTATACTCTAATTGATTAAGGAGGTTTTCCTCTATTGTCAGGAAGCTTTTGTATTTATTTTAATATTTCATTTATTTTTTAATCTTTGCATTTATTAAAAGAACTATTTTTAATCTTCTGAGGTACTGAAGTGACTAATTAACTGACTGGTATATTTTATATGCTACTGGATTAGCATGTTATATAGGGAGATTAGTTTGTGATTTACATTTTTGTGCTCTATTTGTTGGACTTGGGGATTAGACTATTGCTGGTTTGGGAAAATGAATTGGGCAGTGTGCCGTCTTTCTCTGTACTCTGGAACACTTTAAGTGATATGTGAATTATCTTTCCTTGAAGCTGTGCTAGAACTCACTAGTAAAGTTGTCTAGACATGGTACTGCATTTGGAGTTATTCCCTAGGCAAAATTTTCCATTTCTTCCACGGTTGTTGGTATCCACATGGACTAGTTTCTCAAATCATTTCTGGAAGGTTATGTGTTTTTTAGAAAATCCTGTGTTTCATCCTTATTTTTGGAATTTTTAGCTTAGAGTGGTGCATTTAAATTTCTTATAGCATTACAGGGTACTTGTATATCTGTGAATAAAGCCTGATTCTCATTTTTAATGATTTGAATATATTTTCTGTTGTCTAAATCTGTAAGCTTTGTCTATTTTATTGATATTTTCAAAGAAATTATTTCTCGGATTTATTTATCATATCTATTTTTGTTTTCTAATAATTTCTACATCATTATTTTTACATCATTATTAATGCATTTCTCTTTATCGCTCAGGTTTCTCTTCTTTTTTGACATTTTTTCCAATTTATTTCCATTTTCTGTTTTTAAAAATAAATATATTTAAGGCTGTGAGATTTCTTCTGAATGTAGTTGTCCTCACCATAGCAATTTTGATTTGTAGATGTTGTTGCTTTTATAGGTGTAATGTTCTATAGCTGCACTTATTTTTAACTTTTGTAAAAACTGAGTATAATTTACAAACATTGAAATGCACATATTTGAATAGTACAATTTGATAAGTTTTTTATTGAAGTAAAATTTATGTACAGTGAAATGCATTTCTTAATTGTACCGTTTGTTGAGTTTTGACAAGTCTGTGTAACCAACACACCAAGCAAGATGCAGAGTCCCTCCCTTGAGCTTTCCTTCTGCCCGCTTCCAATCAGTCCCCCACTGGGCAACCACTGTTTGGATTTCTATCACCAGAGTCATTTTTTGATTCTCGAACTTCATATGAATGAAATCATACAGTAGTACTCTCTGTGTCTGAGTACTTTCCCTCAGCATAATGACTTTTAGGTTAATCCATATTGTTGCTTGTATCAGCGGCACATTTTTTTTAAACTGCTGAGTTTTAAAAATTGTATCGTTTGTACCACAGTTTATCCTATGTCCTCTGGATGGACTTTTGAGGTGTTTCCAATGTTGGACTATAATGAATAAAACTGCCTGGACATTCCTGTAAAAGTCTTTTTGTGGATATGTTTTCATTTCTTTTGGGTAAATACTTAATGGCGTTGCTGGGCCAAGGGGTAGATGTATGCTTAATTTTAAAGAAAGTGCCAATCTTTTTCCAGTAGTTGTACCATTACAGACTCCATCCGGAAATGCATGAGACTCCAGTTGTTCACATCCTTACTAATAATTGGTATTGTCAGTCTTTCATTTTAGTCATTTTGGGGGGTATAAAATAGAATCTCATTGTGTTTTTAATTTATATTTCTCTGTTGTCTAATGATATTAGGCATCTTTTTGTGTGCTTCTTCTTGGCCATTTATATAGCTTTTTTTGTTAAGTGTTCAAGCCTTTTGACTATTTTTAAATTGGATTGTCTTTTAGTTATTTGAGTTGTACGAATTCTTTATATTAATATGTTCTGGATATAAGTTCTTTGTCAGATTTATGATTCTAAATATTTTCTTCTAGTCTGTGGTTTATCTTTTCTTTGCAGTGTCTTCTGAAGAATAGGAGGTTTTAATTTTAATGAATTCCCTTCTTGTAATTTTTTTTCTTTTATGGTTATTGTTTTTTGTGTTTCATTTAAGAAATTTTTACCTACCTGAATATTGCAAATATATTCTATATTTTCATGTAGAAGCTTTACAGTTTTAGCTTTTTTTGATCCTATCATTCATTCCAGTTAACTTTTGGGATGAAGTGTAGAGTCAGGATTCATTATTTTTTACCCAGTAGCTCTTTGGTTGTTCCAACACCATTTGTAGAAAAAACTATCCACTTCCTATTGAATTATCTTGGTGCCTTTGTTGAAAATCAGTTGAGAATTTCCCTGGTGGTGCAGTGGTTAAGAATCTGCCTGCCAATGCAGGGGTCATGGGCTCGAGCCCTGGTCTGGGAAGATCCCACGTGCCGCAGAGCAACTAAGCCCGTACGCCACAACTACTGAGCTTGCGCTCTAGAGCCCACGAGCCATAACTACTGAGGCTGTGAGCCAAAACTACTGAAGCCTGCGCACCTAGAGCCTGAGCTCCGCAACAAGAGAAGCCACCTCAGTGAGAAGCCCGCACACCGCAATGAAGAGAAGCCCCCCACTTGCTGCAACTAGAGAAAGCCTGTGAGCAGCAACGAAGAACCAATGCAGCCAAAAATAAATAAAATAAATTAAATTAAAAAAGAAAGAAAATCAGTTGAATGTATCTTGTAGGTCTATTTCTAGACTTTCTAGACTGTTTCTGTAGTTGCAGGTTTGGTATTCTCTTTGACCCATGAATTGCTTAGGAATATGCTGCCATCTTTAACAACAACTCTAACTTATGACCCTGAAGACCATTATGTTGGAGCCAGATCAGGACTGAGGCCAAGTAATAATGTCATCCTCTAAAGCAGTAGTTCTAAAATTTAGCAGTGTTACACAGGGAGTTAACAAACAAGAATAGATTTAGTGACCCTATTCCAGACCTAATTTTCAGTGTAAAAACTGGAGAATATCTCTTTTTAAAAAGCCCTCCAGGTGATTCTAAGACGTCCAGTCAATTTGAGAACCATTGCCCTAAGCACCACCTCTTACAACAAAGAGCAGACTTATAGTTACATGCTGAGACCTCAGTGGGTTCAATCTGTTCCATTATTTCAGTGTATAGACTAGACCTTCAAAAAAGGGAAACAAAAAATTAGCCTGTTACTTCTTCAGGCATTGAAATGAACATGAACCTCACATCATCTTTGAATGACATTCTTTTTAATTTGGGAGGACGTAATATCTATTATTGTTGTGGTGTAGTTAAGAGATTTTTTATGTAGGAAACAATTGGATTCTGGATGACTGTTTTGCTATTCAAGTACGGTGACTTAAAGTTTTAGGGAGAACTGTTTGGGGCATGGAGGCAGGTGCCTTATCTATTCCAGGGCTAATGGATCAGGGAAGCTCCAAGAAAGCCAAGAGAGCTGTCAAATGAAGTGCATTACAGTTCAGGACCAGAGGGAAGGCTTTTGGAGAGACTTACGATCTCATTATATTGGTGAGACTATTAAAAAAGGAGCCCAGCTTCCGTGCTCCTTATTTGTGGCATGTGAACTCTTAGTTGCAGCATGCATGTGGGATCTAGTTCCCTGACCAGGAATCGAACCTGGGCCCCCTGCATCGGGAGTGCAGAGTCTTAACCATTGCGCCACCAGGGAAGTCCCCTAGATGGTTTTCTTGTGTTGTTGTAAATCTGGATTGTGAATCATATTATGGTTGGTGAGATTTACCATGGGAATTATGTGTGGTTTGGTTTGAGTGTGTGAATTCAGAAAGAGTTTGTATTTGTTTCTGTCAAGTTCCCCTAGGGAATTAGCCCCAGCTTACTTGCTTATTTATTTACTTAGTTATTGGATTGAGGTTTCCTGAATTGAACAGGTAGTATGGATTAGAATTTCAGATCTTTATCGAGGCAGGTCTGTGCTTACTAACTCATAAAGGGAGACTTCCCTTTTTCTATCAGAATCTAGGACAAGACAGACAAACTTCTTTGTCATCTTTCATGGGTATATTTTTTTCCAGTTCTCCCTTTCTCTGAGAGTAGCCCTTTGAAGGTTTAGGCTTATGCAGGGATTTCAGGCCCCTTTCTTCCTGTCTGAGTGAAAATAAGAAAGCCAGTGAGGCTGGAGGGTAATGAATGAGGGACAATGATGGCAGGACATGAAGCCAGAGAGGTAATGAGAGGCAAGAACATGTAAGGCCTTGTGAGTCAGGACAAGATTTTTTGC
Organism: Globicephala melas; assembly: GCF_963455315.2. Classification (NCBI taxonomy): domain Eukaryota; kingdom Metazoa; phylum Chordata; class Mammalia; order Artiodactyla; family Delphinidae; genus Globicephala; species Globicephala melas. The sequence continues at coordinate 90,268,229 of NC_083321.1, forward strand.
TTATACTCTCAGTGAGATGAAAAATCATTGGAGGGTTTTGAGCAAAGATATGACATGCACGAATGTGATCTGATTTGTATTTTAAATGGATTTGTCTGGTTGCAGTTAGAAAATAGACTATGGGGCCCAAGGATGGAAGTAGGGAGACAAAGTTGAAGGCTATTGCAGTATTGTGGGTGAGAGGTGATGATGGTGTACACTTGGGTGGTTATGGCGGAGGTGGTGAGAAGTGGTAAAATTCTGGGTATGGTTTGAAGGTGGAGAAAATAGGATTTGATAATAAACTGAATATTGAATATATGGGAGAGACTTCAAGGGTTTTAGGCTTAGACAACTGGCAAGAAATGTATTGCTATTTGCTGAGATGAGGAAGACTGGATAGAACAGTTTGGTGGAGGAAAATCAAGAATTTGGTTTTGGACACTTAGATCATAAGCTTGAGATGTCTGTTAAGCCATACAAATGGAGATGTAGATTGACAGTTGAATTTAAGATGCTGGGAGACATGAGAGGAAATGTCCACATTATATATATAAATTTGGTAATTGCCAGGTTATATATGATATGAAATTCTGTGGGATTTTATAAGATTATTCATTTAAAAAAGATGTTATAAATCACCTAGAATTTCTGGGTATTTTTAATTAGTTAATTAATTAATTAGGCTGCCTTGGGTCTTCATTGCTGTACACAGGCTTTCTCTAGTTGCAGCGAGTGGGGGCCACTCTTTGTTGCGGTGCACGGGCTTCTCACTGAAGTGGCTTCTCCTGTGGCAGAGCACCGGCTCTAGCTGTGTAGGCTTCAGTAGTTGTGGTGCACATGTGCTCCACGGCATGTGGGATCTTCCTGGACCAGGGCTTGAACCTACGTCCCTTGCATTGGCAGGCGGATTCTTAACCACTGCGCCACCAGGGAAGTCCTAGCAGATGTATTTTTAGATTACATTGTCTCTACTGTGTTAGAAGAAATAAAAGTATATATATATTTTAAAATGCAGTAAAATACATATAAACATAAAATTTATCATCTTAACTGTTTTTAAGTGTACGGCTTAATAATGTTAAGTATATTCACATTGTTGTGCAACCAATCTTCAAAACTTTTTCGTCTTGCAAAACTGAAACTCTATGTGCATTAATAACTATTCCCCATTCTATTCCTCCCAGCCCCTGGCAACTACCATTCCACTTTCTGTTTATATGAGTTTGATTACTCTGGATACTTCATATAAGTAAAATCATACAGCATTTGTCTTTTTGTGACTGGCTTATTTTACTTAGTGTAATGTCTTCAAGGTTCATCCATGTTATAGCATGTGTCAGAATTTCCTTCCTTTTCAAGACTGAATAATATTCCTCTGTGTGTGTGTGTGTGTGTGTGTGTGTGTGTGTGTGTGTGTGTGTATCAATCACATTTTGTTTATCCATTTGTCTGTTGATTGACATTTGGTTTGCTTTCACCTCTTGGCTGGTATGAGTAAAGCTATTATGACCATGGGTGTGCAAATTCTCTTTGACACTCTGCTTTTAATTCTTTTGGGGATATATACTTAGAAGTGGTATTGCTAGGTCATTTGGTGATTCTATTTTTAATTCTTGGAGGAACTGCCATACTGTTTTCTGTGGTGGCCACACCATTTTACATTCCCACCAATAGTGCACAAGGGTTCCAATTTTTCCACCTCCTCGTGAGCATTTGTTATTTTCTGTTTTTAAAAATTTTCTATAGCAGCCACCCTAATGGGTGTGAGATGATATCTCATTGTGGTTTTGATTTACATTTCTTTAAATGATTAGTCATTTAAATCATTTCTTTAATGATTAGTGATATTGAGCATCTTTTCTTTGCTTGTTGGCCATTTGTATATCTTTTTTGGAGAGATGTCTTTTCAAGTCCTTTGCCCATTTAAAAAATCAGGTTGTTTGGATTTGTGTTGTTGAGTTGTAGAAGTTCTTTAATACATTCTGAATATTAGCTCCTTATCAGGTATTTAATTTGCAATTATTTTCTTCCATTCCATAGGTTGCTTTTTCACTCCGTTGATTGTGTCTTTTGATGCACAGAAGTTTTAAATTCTGATGTAGTCAAATTTACCTAATTTTGCTTTTGTTGCCTGTGCTTTGGGTGTTATATCCAAGACATCATTGCCAAATCCAATGTCATAAAGCTTTCCTTGTTTTCTTCTAAGAGTTTTATAGTTTTAGGTCTTAAATTTAGGCCTTTGATCCATTTTGAATAATTTTTTTCTATGGTCTAAGGTAAGGATAAAACTTCATTCTTTTTGCATACGGAATCCAGGTTTTTCAATACTTTTTGTTGAAAAGTCTGTCCTTTATCCATTAAATTGTCTTGGCACCCTTGTCAAAAATCATTTGACCGTATATGTGAGGGTTAGAAATATATTCTTGTTCTCTCCTTTCTGTGGATGAAAAATGTTGCCTGCCATATCAGTAAACAAAGCCCTAGGCCACTGCAGCCACCCCCTACTGTGTGCCCTGAGGGAAGTCAGGATGGAAAGCAGGGCACTGGCCCTACCTAGATGGTTACGGTGCATATAAAAGGGATGATTTCAATAGCCCAGACTCTTGCATCTTCCCATACACAAAAAAGCTCACTAAATTCATTAACTTGAGATATCTGGTTTTCTTTAATCAACAGTAATCTTTTGATGTTCCAACTACCTGGTTTTTGTTGCAAAAACCCCTATATATCCTCGCTCCTCCCTTAACCTCTTTGGAGCTGTCCCTCAGAGCTATCTGAGAGACTGTCTTCCAAGCTTCAGCCCTCAGTTTTGTCCATCAAATAAAACATAATTCTCAACTTTTAGGTTGTGCATTTTTTTTCGGTCAACATCTCCATTAAACAAGTCCATTTTTATTTTGCCTACTAAATATCTTCTGAATCTCCCTACTCCTCTTTATTTCTGCCAGTGTCACCCTGGCTTATATTATCATCCTATCATCCAGGTTACAGGAATAGCCTGAAAACTTGTTTCCTCCTTTACTTAAAAAAAAAAATTACCCCAACAAACCAGCTTTATTGTGATATAATTCACATAGCATATATTTACCCATTTAAAGTGTACAATTCAGTAGTTTTTAGTATATGCAGCCATCTCTAAAACCTAACTGTAGAACATTTTTCTTCTATCCCAAATCACAAATACTCTTGACCCACTCTAACCTGTCATCCAATTTGCAGCTAGATTGATCTTTTTTTTTAAAGCTAATCTGATTATGTTCCCCTCCCCCATTTCCCTACACAAAAAACCCTTCAGTGGTCTACTATCTCCTTACAATAGACCAAAATCTTTGGTGTGACTTTCATTCCACACTGCCACCTGCCCTCCCCCTCCCCCCCCGCCCCAATATCTCCAGCTCCATTTCACATCACTCTCTCCCATAATACGGCACTATGATATGGCCACAACATGCTTTACCCTTCCTCATGGATTTTCAGATGCTCTTCTTTTTCTCTGCCCCATCCCTATCTCTATCACCTTCCCAACTTTTATATCTCAGCTCAAATACTGCTTTCTCAAGGAAGGCTTCCATGACTGCCCTTCCCCCTACCACACATCCAGATGAGCTTAGGGTCCCTCTGTTAGCCTCAGATTCCTCCTCTAGAATATAGGCTGCATGAGGCCAAGTGCTGTACAATCACTGTATCCCCAGTGCCTAGCACGGTGCCTGCCACTTTGCAGACATTTCATTTGTTCAGCTAATATTATTGGGTGCTCGCTATTTGTCAGGCACATTTCTAAGTGAAGATATGCAAAAGAGCACGGCTGGAAGTCTGAGTCCTTGACTGTAACTACCTCCAGAAGCTGCCAAACACTGGCTGTGTACTAGGTCTGGTGTGGGAAGTGGGACAGCTTTCCCCATGAGACCTGTCAGATAAAGCCTTTGCAGTTACCTGTGGTCAGGCCTGAAAGATCATACATAGGATTTTGGACAGGAGCTGGACTCCTCAGAGATTAGGGGATGTTTTTCTCTTGAGAAATTGGACGGGCCAAGAGAAAAGCTTCCAGGTACTGGTGTGTGTGTGTGTGTGTGTGTGTGTGTGTGTGTGTAGTCCACTGAATAGGCCTTTTGCCACCTTATCACTGCACAGTGAGACGTTCCTGTTGACCAGCCCCATCCATGTACATAGAGCATCCGTGTTGATTTTCAAGTGCCCAATGAAAAGATATGAGCAGACATCTAAGGATTTCAGGTATTTGATGAATACCTCCTACTTGAAAGAGAGACTAAATAATCACACAGATAAAAGAAATCCAGAAGCAACAGGGACAATGTAAAGAATAAAATAAAATTTCAAAAAATGTATCATCTTAATAATAATCTGAATGTTTTCGTCATGTAAGAGAAAATATTGCATCCAGGAAATAATGGGATGCTGTGAAAAAGTATAACCAGAGAACAATTAAGAGCTCTAAAATGAAAAAAAATATAGTGACTGAAAAAAAAAAATCAACAACAGAAGTGCCAAAAGATAAGATCAAGAAAATCTGGCAGAAAATATAGCAAAAGATACAGTGGTATACAGTAGAAAACTTAAGTTTACAAGGTAAATCCAGGAGATACAATAGACTATTAGGAATTCCAGAAGGAGAAAATAGAGAAAATACCAGGAAAATATAATATTTCTGAAATTAAGAGTACTAGCCTCCAGTTTGAAAAGTTCTAGGGTGTGTCCAGCACAATAAATGAAAAAAATCCCTACTCCTACCCACCTTAAATTGAATAATCACAACACCAGGGTATAGAGATGATTTGAAGAAAAGAGATGAGGAGAAAAACAGATGACATAGCAAGTATTAGGAATCATAATGGCACCAAACTCTGTAGTTAGAGAAAACTGAAAAATAATGGACTTTAAAATTCTGAAGGAGAATCATTAATCAACTCAGAAATCTAAACCCAACCAAGCTTTCCAAAAAGTGCCAAGGTAGAATAAAGATAATTTTAGATAAGCAAGAAGTAAAAATTAAATTTTTCTTTTCTAAGAAAGTTTTTGAAAGATATGCTTAAGCCAAATGAGCAGTAAACTCAGGAGACTGGAGATGCTGTACAGGGAAGTGGTGAGGAGTTCCTAGGTCATTTTCTTCCTTGTATAGCAGGTGGAAAGCAGTCATTCCCAACCAGAATAGGTGGCAAAAGGCTCCGGGCAAGAATTCTGCAGGGATAAAGATAGACTTGAAACCTTATCTGACGCCGTCAATGTTTTGGAAAATAAGAATGGAAGAATTTTGACAGTTATGATGGGGGATGTGGACAAATTAAAGATAAATACATAGAAAACAGAGCAAATGAAATTCCAGTAAAACCAAAAAATTTGTGTTTTTTTGGAGAGGGTAAGGAAGGTGTACTACTTGGCTCAGCAGATAGCAAAATTTAATTAGCAATGCAAAACACTATTAAGTTAACTTAGTAAAGCCCTTGTGTATAGTTAGAGAAAGCAGTAAAGGAAAATGTGGTGCAAGTGTGATGTAAGAGAACGAAATCTTTTACAACCAACCTAGGGAATTGATATAAAATGCCAAAATGGCAAAAGGAAGACATAGCAGTGTTACAAACACTGCTAGAGACCTACCTGGGGTCCATTCTTCTCCTAACAGAACATATGGTAGCAACATGCTTAGCAAAAAAATTTTATTTCCTTGCCTTTCTTGTCAGTAAGAGTGGTCATTTTATATCAATCTAGCCAGTGATACATGTGACACATGATCAGAAGTCTTTGGGTGGCAGATGCAGCTGAAATGTGTCCTTTGCCCTTCCTCTTCTTGCCTGGAATACAGTTGAATTGCTGGAGGTGCAGCATCCATCTTGAGACACTGAGGTGACAAGGATGAGAGAGAAAGTCATGTGCTAATGAGGGGAGTTAGAGCAGAAAGGTCTCAGATGGGTCTTGATGGCATATTGGGTCGTGTGCCATCCCTGCTTTGCCTCTGGGCTTCTTTTACCTGAGAAAATCCCTGATTTGTTCAGAAAATTGAGATTTATTCAGAAAATTGAGTCGATTGTTCATAAAGTCGAGATTTGTTTAGAAAATTAAGTTGATCAAGCTACATAAGCATAATAGCTAAAAAATATGGTGGTAAATAATGTTTAAAACAGTTAAAATAATTCAGACTGATTGTATGGGGGGATGGGGAGAGTGTGGTAGAAACTGCTGGGTTTTGGTACAATTGATGCTGCAGTGAGCTCAATTTGATGTCTTGGACCACGCATATGTATTAGTTTAATAAACAGATTAATAAGAAAGAAGACTATCTTCCTGCATGGAACACTTTGATATCTTCCTATTTCACTTGAAATAAAATCCAAACTCCTTTAACAGATTCTTCATGATATGGCTGGCCCCGGCCACCTTCCCTCCTCATCTTTCATCATCTTCCTCCTCGTCTAACCCCCAGCCGCATTACCTTCTTTCAATTTTGTAAAGGCCCTTTTAGTAAATTTGCACATGAAGTTTCCTCTGGCTCATTCAGGAGCCCAGGAGGAAACATGACAGGCGCAAACTTGGTGACCCAGGAGAGTTTAATAAAGGCGAGATTTAAGGAAACCAACACGGGATGATGCAGTACTTTGGGGCCTACAAGGGCAGGGAACCATCCATCCCCAGGCCTGAACCACTTGTATGGAGAAAATCACCTGACAGAACTGTGGCCTTTAGGAGAATAACACTGATAACCCACAGGTATTTGAGCACTGAGAGTGCAGCGCTCACTGTTAATTAAAAGGACTGGAGTGGTTGCTATAGGAAAATGTCTCAATGCACATTAGTGTGAAAGCTTGCTTGCACTATGTAAAAGTCTCTACCCTTCTTGACTGAGTCTCTGGTGGTCACATGAACAGGGCCTCACAGAGCATGTGTTGAGGCCTCACATAGTAAAAGGCTTCTTTTTTAACAAAATTTTGTTGAAGTATAGTTGATTTACAATGTTGTGTTAATTTCAGCTCTACAGCAAGGTGATTCAGTTATACATATATATATATATTCTTTTTCATATTCTTTTCCATTATGGTTTATCACAGGATATTGGATATAGTTCCCTGTGCTATACAGTAGGACCTTGTTGTTTATCCATTCCATATAGAATAGTTTGCATCTGCTAATCCCAGACTCCCACTCCATCCCTTCCCCACGCACTCCCCTTGGCAACCACAAGTCTATTGTCTATGAGTCTGTTTCTGTTTCATAAAAGTTCATTTGTGTCATATTTTAGATTCCACATATAAGTGATATCGTATGGTGTTTGTCTTTCTCTGTCTGACTTACTTCACTTAGTATGATAATCTCTCGTTCCATCCATGTTGCTGCAAATGGAATTATTTTGTTCTTTTTTGTGGCTAATATTCCAGTGTGTGTGTGTGTGTGTGTGTGTGTGTGTGTGTATACCACATCTTCTTTATCCATTCATCTGTTGATGGACATTTAGATTGTTTCCATGTCTTGGCTATTGTAAATAGTGCTGCTATGAACATTGAGATGCATGTATCTTTTTGAATTATAGTTTTGTCTGGGTGTATGCCCAGAGTGGGATTGCTGTATCATATGGCAACTCTGAGGAACCTACATACTGTTTTCCATAGTGGCTGTACCAATTTACATTCCCACCAACATTGCAGGAGGGTTCCCTTTTCTCCACACCCTCTCCAACATTTATTATTTGTAGACTTTAGTAAAAGGCTTCTTGGACACGAGTATCCAGGTTCTCACACAGTTCAGCACTTGAATTTAAAATGAGGGCACAATCAGTATTGACTTGCAAGGTGCCACTGGCAAACTGGCCTGTGAAGATCACCCTGTCATAGCCTTGGTTCCTTGCCCTCCAGAGAGCCTACACCCCTTCACTGGGGAGGATGAGCAGGAGAGACAGAGACACCCGGCCCTCCCAGAACAGGGTGAAGCTGACAAGGTAGGTGCCATTGTTGAAGTCTGTCACCTTTCCCGAAGCGCCTGCCTTCAGGGCTGGGGAGGACATCCTGGCCCTCAGGAAACCCCCGCCATATTCCTTCCTGCGTCCCAAGTGGTCCCTCACCTCCAGCAGGACGTCTAGCTGATCCCCCCTGCAGTATGTGTCTTGAGGGCTGAGGAGGGTGGCTTTGCTGTGTGTGGCGCTGGTGGTGGAGCTCACGTGGGTGAAGGGTCTGGGTGGGATCAGCTGGTCTAGCTTCTCCATGTTCCCCTTTATTCTCAGCTCAGTCTCTGTTGGTGAAACTGCTGGATCCAGTGGTACTTCATGGTGTAAGACCATTTTGAAGGTATTTCTGTGATGCATAAAGGGAGACATCTCTTATTCACACCAAACTTGAAATGACAAAGACTGAGACATATTCTATGTACACAGCTGAGCCTGTCTCTGTTAACCTTAAGGTTGGATTTATATCTTTATTAATATTTTACCACCAAAGAGTCCAGCCCAGGAATTTCCATAATTAAAGTGCAGAAAGCTTTTGGTAAAACCTATGTGTCAATTGTTCCATTACTATTCCACTACTATTCCATAGGCTATTAAAGCCCATTAAAAAATATTTAAAGATATTAAAAAATATTAAAAGAATTCTTTTGATTAAGAAGTGGTTACAACAGTACATTGAAAGAATTAAATATTAAGAAATATTTCACCATGTCTGTGTCCTAATAAAATGAAAGGAAAAATCATAATAAAAAAATAAACATTTTTAATAGTGAAATGTCAAGTTTTTTTGGTAGGTACCGCATAAACAAGGTACAAAATTAAAAAGATACAAAATGGAAAGAAGTATGAAAGGAGCCTCCCTCTTTCATTCCTGTCTCCTGCCACACAGTTTTCCTCCCAGGAGTAATCACTCTTATCTCTTTTATAAATATCTTTCCAGAGCCTATGTATATATACACATGTGTGTGCACATACACACACACACTACATATATTCTCTTTTCTTTTTACATAAATGGTAACATATGCATTGTTCTGTGCCTTGCTTTTTAATGTAAGGATGTATTCTGAATATCTCTTCATTTTAACACATACTGAGCTGCTTCAGTCATCCATTGAGATGGACACCAAGTATTTCATTGAATGGATGTCTCATTCTTTAACAATCACCTGTTGGTGGACGTACAGATTTTCCTCATTTTCTACTAATACGGAAATTAATCATTTTGTACATTTACTCGGAAGTGGAATTACTGGGTTGAAATTTAAGGGCATTTTTTTATGTGTATGTCCTAAAATATGGAAAAGTTTGTGGGTTTTTTCTTTTGACCACACCACGCAGCATGTGGGATCTTAGTTCCCTGACCAGGGATGGAACTCATGCCCCTTGAAGTGGAAGCGCAGAGTATTAAGCACTGGACCACCAGGCATTCCAGGTTTGTGTTTTCATTCTCGTAATTTTCTTTATATAATATAACAAGTACATGCAATAGATTTACATAACACATTTAATATTCTTTTTTCAGCAATATCTGTTGACTCCCTACCATAAGCAGTGACCAAAATTATTTATACTGTCTTGCCCCAATTTTCTCCTCTCCACTACTGTATTTTTGTTCTTTAAATTATTTATCTTTGAGTTCACCCTATTTCCTTAAAAGTGTGTGTTTTAATAAAGTTATATGTATTATATGTATAACTGTATACAGAATATTCTATATATACTATGATATATATAGTACTATATAATATATATAATATTATATATTATATATTATCTATAATGTATAGCATATTATACTATAGTATATGTAAGTACTATATGTAATACATATATAATATATAATTGTATTATGTATAACTTGTTTATTAAAACACATATTTTTAATATTTATGTATATATATGTGTGTGTACTTATTAGCTTTAAAAAGTATCTTTAAATACCAGGCTGAAAATGATAAGGAAATCTCTCCACCTGCCCTCCTCCATCTTTTGTTATTTATAACATTTCTGTGTTATCAGAGTTTATAATATTTGTGTGTCAGAACACACAACATTTATGGTTTTCCACCATAATCTCCCTAGTTTTGTTTTGGTTTTGGCCAGTACTATAGTTTAGTGGATTCAGTAATTGTTGTCATTCTATTTGTAAGAGTTTTTCATCATTTATCCCTTGTTTAACTGAGGCTGGTCTTCTACATTTTAAAAAGAAGAGTTCGTAAGGACTATATCCCCTGTGTTTGTTGTAATAGTTAGATTTTTTAAAAAAAGTTTGAATCTATAAATAACCTGAGATTCATTTGATACGTGGTATAAGGTGAGAATACAAATTAACTTGTAATCTCCAGCAGTGTATGATATCTAGAGAAACAATTTTGCTTATTATTTCTTTAACCTTCAGAAAAACGCAACTGTACAAGGGACAAATTAAGAATTAAAATATGCTTTCCTTCTAGGAAACTGAGACTTCAAACAGAAAAACATGTTCAATGAATTTGAGGATTTAGGGGAGAAAACAGTTCAAGTAATTAGCTACAGAACCTATGTTGGGAAGAAAAGGAAAATTGGGGCCAGGCAGAGTCTTATGAGTTGAAAGGAAAGAATCAAGGAAACAGTGCCTGGGACATAAAAGGCTTCAAAACATTTTTGTTTACTGGATTAGTGAGTGAATTCAAGGTGTAATGAGAGTGAGAGTATAGGCATACCTTGGAGATATTACGGATTTAATTCCAGATTGCAACAAAGCGAATATCCGCCTTAAAGTGAGTCACGTGAATTGTTTTCCCACTCCATATGAAAGTTATGTTTACACTATACTGTCATCTCTTAAGTGTGCCATAGCATTATGTCTAAAAAAACAATGTCCATACCTTAATTAAAAAATACTTTATTGTGGGCTTCCCTGGTGGCGCAGTGGTTGAGAGTCTGCCTGCTGATGCAGGGGACGCGGGTTCGTGACCCGGTCCGGGAAGATTCCACATGCCGCGGAGCGGCTGGGCCCGTGAGCCATGGCCACTGAGCCTGTGCGGCTCCAGACTTTATTGCTAAAAGTGCTAACCATCATCTTGCCTTCAGTGAGTTGTCATCTTTTGGCTGGTAGGGGGTCTTGCCCTGACGTTGATGGCTGCTGACTGATCAGGGGGGCGTTATTAATTGGCCTAATTTCAATACTGTTGTGTCTCAGAATAGAGAGGCCTGAGGAGAGGAAGAGAGGGGAATAGCTGGTGGGTGGACCAGCTGGAACACACACAACACTTATCAATTAAGTTCATTGTCTTATATGGGTGCAGTTTGTGGTTCCCCCAAACAATTATAAGAGTAACATAAAGATCACTGGTCATATATTGCCATAACCAATAAAATAATAATGAAAAAGTTTTAAATATTGCAAGAATGACCAAGATGTGACGCAGAGATACAAAGTGAGCAAATGCTGTGGGAAAAATGGCACCAATAGACTTGCTCAACTCAGAGTCGCCACAAACCTTCAATTTGTAAAAAATGCAATATCTGGACTTCCCTGGTGGCCCAGTGGTTGAGACTTCGCCTTCAAATGCAGGGGGTGCGGGTTCAATCCCTGGTAAGCGAATTAAGATCCCACGTGGCTCAGGGCCAAAAAACCAAAACATAAAACAGAAACAATATTGTAACAAATTCAATAAAGACTTTAAAATTGGTCCATGTTAAAAAAAATAACTTAAAAAAATGCAATCTCTGCAAAGTGCAATAAAGCAAAGTTCAATAAAACAAGATATGCCTGTATTAAGTGTCTGGTTAAAAAGTGTGAGATATCAGTTGGGTGATAACAAGGTTCCAGGTGTGGCCTGTAAAGTGTGTTGTCAAGATATATTAGATATGAGGGTCCCTGGTATGTAGAAAGAAAGAAATCACCAGAAGGCTTGAGGTTTGAATTGATTTGGATGTGGGATCTAAATTCTTCCTGGGCAATGGAAGAATATTTTGGGAGGCGATGAAGACTTAACCAGCTACATAATTATTTTGTGAATATGAGGAAACAATCAACTCTGTGAGGTAAGTCCTATCTGATAGTTATTTCATAGATTAGGAAATGAAGCAGGAAGGTATTAAATAATTTGCCTATGGCCATAAGAGGAATAACTGCCAAAGTCAAGATACAAGTCCAGGCAATCTGACTCTCAAGCTTGTGATACTGCAGCCCCACCTCCGTGTGTGTGTGTGTGTGTGTGTGTGTGTGTGTGTGTGTGTGTGTGTGTAGCGGTGGTGGGGCAGGTGTTGTTCGTTTATGTGACTGTGACCCTAGGGGATGGTGCAGAGGCTGAGCAGCATGATACTCCTAGATTTGGTCACATCAACCAGAGCCTGTCCTATAGGGCAGCTCAGGGAGCTCTGGAGTCTGTCTTGCATGTATAGTTTAGAAGGAGACTGTTCCATTCCATAGTTACCCTCATCCCCTAAGACTGAGCTGGGTCGCAAGGGGAGGAGACTGAAAAATTTTTGAAACTCTTAGGCATTTCAGAAACTGTGATATTTCTTTAAAATGTACTGGACAATTTATCCATTTGTTCAACAGACATTTTAGAATCTGTCTTTACTAGGCATAGTAAGGGGCATTCAAAGCAAGATCTCTACTCAAGAGTAATATAAAATTTAGTTGGGGACACAGGTTAAGGCAAAGTAAGTTTAACTCTATCCATCTCATTTACTTTAGTCTCTCAAGTTACAAAATTGGGTGTTAACAACTGAGGGAATATTAAATCTTTCCCAATTAAAAAAACTTTCCCACCCTCAGTATATCACCAGGCAATTTAATGCCATGTTCTTGGTCTGACCTGGGATAGGCTGAATTCTGAGAGAGGTTTTATTGAGAAAGTGCAGAACCTGAACCTTTAAAAAAAAAAAATCTTTGTGGAATTCTTCAGTTATAAAGATGATCCATACATGTAGCCCTAATATAAGTGCTAGCAGTGTTTTACGAATCATCTTATTTGAAAACAAAGCAGACAAGGGAGGGCCTGCATACTAAGGCACATGGAAGATGAGCCCTTTTGTACATGCTGTTCCTTCCAGAACGCTTTCCCTCTAGGTTGCTCCCTTTGTAACCCTTCTTTTGCGTCCCTGAATTCTACTCATTTTCTGGTATTATTTCAGATATTACTTCCTCCAGAAGCATTCTCTGGACTCAATGCTGGGGGGTGACTCTGTTTCCCCTAGCATCCTTTCGTAGCAGGTATCACACTGTATTGCAATAGTTTGATACTGACTGGTATTCTCTCTTGTTTAACATTATGTCCACACCCCGAGGCCGCCATATAATAGTTGTTGAGTAAACAAGTGTTCATTTAATGAATGATTCTCAGAGCAGAACCTCGTTCTTCCTACAGTTGCTTCAATATCTTCTTCTTTTTTTAAAAAAAATTAATTAATTAATTTATTTTTGGCTGCATTGGGTCTTCGTTGCTGTGCACGAGGCGGGGCTACTCTTCATTGTGGTGCGTGGGCTTTTCATTGCGGTGGCTTCTCTTGTTGTGGAGCACAGGCTCTAGGCGTGAGGGCTTCAGTAGTTGTGGTGCACGGGCTCAGTAGTTGTGGCTCACGGGCTTTAGCATGCAGGCTGTTGTGGCACACGGGCTTAGTTGCTCCACAGCATGTGGGATCTTCCCGGACCAGGGCTCAAACCCGTGTCCCCTGCGTTGGCAGGCGGATTCTTAACCACTGTGCCACCAGGGAAGTCCCTCAATATCTTCTTGATGGGGATCTTTTAGGTTCTCAGTATGTGTCATTAGCATAATCCAAAGGAGGGAAATCAAAGACAAGGTGATTGCATTGCAAGTGGCTGCATGTAAATTTTTGGAGAAAACTCAACTCTTTTCTCCAAGGATCCCTGGTTCCTTTTAGTGAGGAAGGCTTCTTAGAGACCACAGTCTAGGTGCTAGGGGTGATTATTGCTAATGGGTTATTTTTGCTTCTGGGCCTTTTCACTGGATAGACCTAGGAAATATGTATATTTGAAAATAAAAAGAATCATGAACTTATACAGATGTTTCCAATTCAATTTTTGAAAAGTTTGTTTTAACGTCTTTAATTTTTTTTACTTGCATTTTTCTTTTTCACTAAAAACTCCATTTCCTGATACCACTAACATAAAAATTTGCCTTATCCAATAAAATGTAAAAAACAGTTACAAAATAATAATATCAGTATTAGTTCTAATAAAAAGACTGTTGTGTGAAACTTGGGATTTTTTTCTAGCTCTATGTATTCTTAGAATATATTCAACCATGGAAATACAGTCAAAATGCTGTGTTCTTAAGTCTCTGAAACACAGAAAAACATAGTTTTGTGTCACCCACTTGACTTACAGCTAGGTTTATTTATTTACTTATTTTTTCATTTTTAGGAATTTTTTTCTTTTTGGTTTAATGTTTTTAATACATAAATCATATATATGGTTCCAAAACCAAAACTATGTAACAAAGGATAAGAGAGTCTTGCTTCTATACATGTCCCTTCTACTCTGAATTCTGCATGCCTTTATGGATTAACTTTTTATTTTTCATCCAGTGGTTCTGTTGTTGTTATTGCAGTTATAAGCAAATACAGCTGTGTCTATCCTTCCCTTTTAATTACCTAAGAGGTTGCATACTATGTACTGCAACTTTTCTCATTTACAGTATATCCTGAGACTAACAACATTAGTTTGTAGAGCTCTCCCTATTCCTTTTTATGGTGGCATTGTGTTATCTTGAGAAGATGTATCATAATCTGTTTGGTCCCCTATAGATGCACATTTTGTTTGTTTTCCAACTTTTTGATATCACAAACAGTGCTCCAATGAATAATCTGTGTAGAGTTGTTTCATAGTTTTGTTAGTGTCTTTGAGAATGCTGGGTCACAAGGTAAATACATATGTACTTTTTCCAAATATTGCCAATTTCTCTCCACCGGGGCTGTACCATTTTGAATTCCCATCAGTGATGTCTGAGAATGACTGTTTCTCCACAGTCTCATCAATATCATATGTTTTCAAACTTTGAAATTTTTGTCATCTTGATAGAGGAGAAATGGTATCTCAGTGTAGTTTAGATATATATTTCTTGTTCTGTGTTTAAGGGCCATTTTCATTTCTTCAACTAAATTGCCTACTCTTATCTTTTTCTAATTTTTCTATCTGGACCTTTTTCTTTTCAATTTTAAGAACTTTTTATATAATAGGCATAATAGTTTTTTGTCAAGGATGTAAGTTGCAAGTGTTTTTTCTCTATTTGCAATTTATCTTTTTTTTTTTTTTGCGGTACGCGGGCCTCTCAGTGCTGTGGCCTCTCCTGTTGCGGAGCACAGGCTCCGGACGCGCAGGCTCAGCAGCCATGGCTCACGGGCCCAGCCACTCTGCGGCATGTGGGATCCTCCCGGACGGGGGCACGAACCCATGTCCCCTGCATCAGCAGGCGGACTGTCAACCACTGTGCCACCAGGGAAGCCCTGTAACTTATCTTTTGACTCTGCTTATGGTTTTTTGGGGGAAATGTAAAATGTTTTTATTTTTACATAGTCTGACTTATCAATCTGGGGTTTTAAGTTATCTGGACACAGAGAAAAGAGAAAGTACTTTATTCTATGTATTACAAATGTCTTTTCACAGTTTTTGGTTTACTGTTTTGCTCTCTTAATGGTGTCTTTTGATAGCTGTTCCTGATTTTAATGTACTAAAACTTACCAGTATTTCCCCTTCTGATTAGTGTCTTTGGAATTCAGTCTAAGAAAACATTCTACCTGGAAGTCATAAAGTTATTTTCTTATATTATTTTCAACAGTCCAGGAACTATTTATTACTGTGCTGATCAAACTATGCTCTGAGGACCTGTGCTAATTCTGAACTGTTTTTTTACTGGTCCATGATGAGATAAGTACAGAGATTGAGAGTATGCATTCAGAAACTTTTATGGTGATGTGACATTACATAACGTGCAAGAGGACTCATCTTGCTGATAGTTCTGGTGTGATTGAACTCATGTGGTGAGTCAGGCATCTGAGATTTTGGATATTTTTAAAAACATGGCTCTTTTAAAAAATTAATTAATTAATTTATGGCTGCATTGGGTCTTAGTTGCTGTGCACATGGGCTTTCTCTAGTTGCGGCGAGCTGGGGCTAATCTTCGTTGCGGTGCACAGGCTTCTCATCCCGGTGACTTTTTGTGCAGAGCACCGGCTCTAGGCACGCGGGCTCCAGTAGTTGTGACATGTGGGCTCTAGAGCACAGGCTCAGTAGTTGTGGTGCACGGTCTTAGTTGCTCCGCGGCATGTAGAATATTCCTGGACCAGGGATTGAACCTGTGTCCCCTGCATTGGCAGGCGGATTCTTAACCACTGCACCACCAGGGAAGTCCAAAAACGTGGCTCTTTACTACAGAGAGTGTGAGATGTATTCTTCGAGAAGCTTTATTGCTTTGCTTTTCGCATTTATGTCTATGATCTCCCAAGGACTGTAGGGGGTCCAATTTTATTTTTCCCATATGGGTACCCTGTTTTCCCAGAACTATTTATTGAAAAGAGTCACTCACTGCTTCCCTCACTGCTCTGCAATGGTCTATTTGTCAGGAGCCAAGAGTTCTGTTCTCTGTATTCTGTTTCATTTGTCATGTTTCTCTTTGCACCAGTACCACACTGTCATAATTCTATAAATAGCTTTAAAATAAGTATTGATATCTGGAAAAGTAAGTTCTGTAACCTTCTTTTTTTAGAAGTATCTTGATATTTTTGGCCCTTTGAACTTTCTTAGAAATTTTAGAATCATATTGTCAAATTATGCATGTGCACACAGATAGACACACACACACAACCTGTTCAGATTTTGTTTGGAATTGTGTTGCATTTATAGGTCTGTTTAGTCTTTCAATTTGTGGCTGGAGAGTGGTATGTGTGTGTGTGTGTGTGTGTGTGTGTGTGTGTGTGTGTGTGTGTGTATCTTACACATTGTTGTATTTATTCCTATCTTTTGGGTTACTCAGTGTTTTTGATAGTTCACTGAGTTGTACTTTTAAGTATTGTGTACACTCCTAAATATATTGTTATGTTTTACAATAGTGATGGTTTTAAAACATGCATTTACAATAGGTCAAAAGTCCCAAATTTCTAAAATTAAATACAACATAAGATACCATGGGATTTTAATTATATTTTCTAATCATCTATTGCTACTATGAGGGAAATTATTAATTTTTGTATGTTGAGCTTGTATTAGGTCACCTTCTAAATTTTTTTTTTTTTTTTTTTTTTGCGGTACGCGGGCCTCTCACTGCTGTGGCCTCTCCCTTTGTGGAGCACAGGCTCCGGACGCGCAGGCTCAGCGGCCATGGCTCACGGGCCCAGCCGCTCCGCGGCATGTGGGATCCTCCCGGACCGGGGCACGAACCCGTGTCCCCTGCATCGGCAGGCGGACTCTCAACCACTGCGCCACCAGGGAAGCCCCTAAATTTTTATATTTAGCTCTTTTTTTAAAGAGAATTTTTTTTTTAAAGAGAATGTTTCTTAAAGTGAGTGATCAGATAACCAGAACAGTTACTTCTGTTCTTTCTGACACATACAGCCAGGACACTGTTGAATAGAAATAGTGACAGGCATTCATGTTTTCTTCCTGACCTTAGTAAGAAACGTTTGTTATGTTTCATTCACTAAGTGATGTTTATTGTAGTTTTCTGGTAGATAAATTTTAAGTTATGGGAGCTTTCTTCTCTTCCTAGTTTGTTACTAGTTTTCCCCTCAACCTCCAAAGAATTTGTGTTCAAGTCTATCAAGATTTTTGTTTTAAACTAGGTGCTGGCAAACTATGGCCTAGAGGTCAAATACGTTTTACCACTTTTTGCGGGGGGACCCGTCATCTAAAAATGGTTTTTGCATTTTTAAAAAGTTGGGAAAAAATCAAAAGAAGAATAAAACTATATGAAATTCAAAATTCAATATCCATAAATGACGTTTTATTGGAACACAGCCATACTCATTCGTTTACATGTTGTCTTGGCTACATTTATGCTTTCATGCTACAATGGCAGAGTTGAGCAATTGTGACAGAGGTAATGGCCTGCAAAGCCTAAAACATTTACTATCTAGCCCTTTACAGAAAAAGTTAGATAACCCCTGTTTTAGACCATCATGATGATCACTTTTATTCTCTTTTACCCTACTAAAGTATCAGATAGGATGCTTTCCTCCACAAGTAATAGAAATCATGACCCAAATTTTACTTACAGAATAAAAACATTCACATGTAGACAAGCTCTGGGCATGGCATAATCATTCTTCATGTCTGTTTTTCTGGCTTTGCAGCCTATATTGGTTGTCTTTGTTCTTAAGTGTCCTCCCTGCCCAGATGGAATCTTTTAAATTTGATTTTCTTTGTCCCTAAAATAAGTAAAACTTCTCTGACAATACAAATAGGATTATTTGCCGATTGGTCCCTAGAGATTTTGTATATTGTTTTAACAAATGTAGTTTAAGTACATATTAGTCTGATTTCCAATCATATGATCAGGTGTGTGGATACTATTGGTGCCATATGCAATGGTGCTATCCTAGGTATCAATGACACCTACATTGAAATTTTTGAAAATGTCCTTCCTGGTAAGATATTGAATGTTAACCGTGGATGTCTCCAAACCTCTTTGTGTCTATGTGTATCTCCCTGATGTTTTCTGTTTTAAGGATCATTTTAGTGTCCGGGCTTCTTAGGAATAGTCATTCAATAGCCTTTCCGACACTGATGGCCCTGCGAATGAAAATGTCAACGCGGAAGGGTCTGAAGTGCTAGCCAAATGTGGTGATGGCTGTGTTTCTTTGATGATGATGGCTGATATCTGGTCAGTTTCCTGGGATATAATCCTCATCTTTCACAGAATAGGAAAGTGATAAAAGGGTAGCTATATTTTCCCCACTGACTCGGAATGTGTCTGTCTTTCTGTATCCAGAGGGAATTGTTCCTTAAAAATTCTAGTTCCATGAAGATAAAAAATTTTAGTGCTGATAAAAAAATAAATAAACCTTCTAACTAGAAGGACATGATTAATATTTTTAAAAAGAATATCCTACCATTTCAAATGCTCACCCATCAAGATTATTTCTGACTGGATCTTCCCTACTCTCTAGGGTAGAGTACCTGTTCATATGTGTGAAGTGTCAATCAAAATGTAAAGTTTTCATTGGAATTTATAAACAGGAACAACATTTCTTCTGAGAGAGGGAATACAATATATTCTAAATTAAAAGGCTCAAATCTAGAAAGATAAGTGAAGTTGAAAATAAAACAGCCAAAATGAGAGAATACTTATTAAAAGTATTATTAAATACTTATTAAAAGTATTTTTATACCAGCCTGAATTTAATACTTATTAAATACTTAATACTTATTAAATACTTATTAAAAGTATTTTTATACCAGCCTGAATTTCTAAAAGAATATAAAATAGTTATATACTTTTTACAACTTTGAGTAGGTAGTGCGTCCACTACCACAGGGTAGAGTCTCCCAGGAGGTAAATGAGTTTTCCTTTTAAACATCCATTTATCTTAATTGTATTAACTGAATCTTGAAGTTCTATCATTTCTTTGCCATCTTTGCTGATGCTGTGCTGACTTAGGCCTTGGTCTCTAACCTGAATATCACTGGTCTGACAGTTGGTGTCCTTGTATAAAATCACTTACCCTTGTTCAATTAACGAAGCAATAATTTATTTTTTCTGTGAACGTTTTTTTCATAGGAATATTTTTAAACATTTTAAAAATAGCTTAAAAGTAACATATCCACATTTTAAAAACTTCAAAAAAGCTTAAAATATCTAACTTGAATTCATATTTTTAAATAGGATTTTGCTAAAAGTGACATGCAGCAGGCAACACAAACCAATATTCTTAGATTTTTCCAGTGAGTTCCATTAGAATTACAAGCTCTCTTGGCACATGGTCTGTCTTCCAATGTATCTCAGGTAGCAGTGCACCAAGAGTTTTGCTATGGGGTAACAGAGATCATCAGATTCCTTACCTGTCATGCTTCCTCGTCACTTGCTGTGTCACTCTCCTACCACTAGACCAGTGCATCGTATTTTGTTTTGTTTACATCAGCACTTCTGTACTAATATCATATTCTGTATTAGATAGGAAGAAAATAATAATGACTTAAAAATACAAACCTATTTATCCCTCATATAACAGTCATATAGTGAGCAAGCCAGGACTAATATGATGTTGCATGGTGTCAGGGATTCCAGTTCCTTCTGTCTGCTTGTTCTGCTTTTCTTTTTTTCAGGGGGGCTGGTGTGATACTCTTAATTTTATTATTCCTTTTACAACTTTACTGAGATTTAATTGGTGTACAAAAAAACGCATATACTTAACGTGTACAGTTTGATGAGTTTGAACATGTGCATAAACCCATGATGCCATCACCACAATTAAGGTGCTGTTCTTAACCTATGACTTCAATCCCACGGTCTAACATGGCTCTTTCATCTCTTACCGTTATATCTACAGTTCAGCCAGTAGGAAGGGGAGGGCTAGTTGTTTTACTTTTAAACGCATGACCTAGAAGTTTCCCTTATCACTTCCACTCACAATCCTGGCAAAAATCTAGTTATGGCCTTAACTAGCTGAAAGAAGGCTGTGGCCTTTAGTTTGTGACAATGGACCCAGCTAAAATTATGGTGTTCAATTACTAAAGAGGGAGAGGGGAACGGATATTGGGAGACCACCTGCTTCACTTTCCGTGCTTAGCCCCATGTAGGCCTTGTGGTCTCTGGTTGCCAATGTCCACATAATAGTCATCAACATGGTTGTTCTGTGCATGTAACCTTTGGACAAATGGCAAAATGGTGCTGATTGCAGAACTGGAAAAATTCTGGATTAGCTATTCCTTGATGACCTGGAGGAGTTGTTAAGTCCTGGAGATTTTGGCCTGCTAAAGAGAGTTTTCATAATCCTATGAAATTCCTGTGTTGGAATTTCCATGTGACATGTTTGACCTTCTATGATGTTTGACATCATCACATCCTGGATGGCTGAATATCATAACCGTGGAAACTTAACATTGCTCTACCCATCCTAATAATGCACTGGCATACTTTGGTGAGAAAGATAGCCTTTGAGTTTATTATCATAAACCATATCTTGTATAATATTAATGTGTCAGGGTATTCATTTTTGCCAAGTGTCAAACTAAGCGCTCTGCAGGACTATTTCAAATATATAGCAAATTCTCTTATGATCAGTCTTACATGTTTATTTTACTTGATAATTTTAGAATAGGCTTGAATATTTTTAAGAGTATGTTAGTAATAGTTTTAAGATTCCATTGTATTTATTGATTAGTTTAGGGCTTGTGGCAGGCAGACTAATGGCCCTCCAAAAATATCTACTTTATAATCCCTGAGACCTGTGAATATGTTACCTTCCATGGCAAGTGGGACTTCCAGATATGATTACGGGTATGGGTTTTGAGCTGGGAGATTATCCTGGATTATCTGGGTGGGACCAATCTGAATCGCTTTAGTCATCAAAAGTGGAAGAGGGAAGCAGAAAAATGGGTCAGAAAGATGTGGTGTGAGGACTTGACCCACCATTGTAGCTTTGTAAAAAAGGAGGAAGGGGGCTGCGAGGAATGTGGGCAGCCTCCAGAAGCCTGAAATGACAAGGAAACTGATTCTGCCCTAGAGCCTCCAGAAGGGAATGCCGTCCTGCTACACCTTAATTTTAGCCCAGTGAGACTGATGTTGAACTCTTGAACTACAGAACTGCAAGGTGATACATTCTTGTTGTTTCAAGATGATACATTTTTGTTGTTCAAGATACTTTGTTACAGCAACAATAAGAAAATAACGCAGAGATGATTGACATTTTTTTCAGTATCAAGTCATCCCACCCAGAAACAAACAGTATTTTTTCATCTATTTGTATAAATTTTATTTTATATCACTTAGTAGCAATTTAAATTGTCTTTCTGTAGGTCATGCACATTTTGTTAAATTGTGAATTAGCTCTTTAAAGTACAAAGCAGATTGCATCACTCTCTTCCTTCATTGTTTTTTTGTAGCTTTTGAAAACTTACTGAATAAACACTAAAATCCTCAGCTTTGTACTTGAGAGCCTCCATGATTTAGCTTCTTCCTTTTTTTAGCCTCATGCTTCACTACATTCCACCAAATGCTCTCACTCCTTTGGGCTGTTGAACAAAGTTCATGACGATTTTGCTCCTGAGTAGAGTTATCAGATTAAAAAAATACAGAATACTAAATTGAATTTGAATTATTTTTAAGGAGCAATAATTTTTTAGTGTCAGTATTCCTCGTGCAATATTTTCCCTTTATCTCATGTCATATGCATAAGAAATTAGGAATTACTGAAATTGAACTGACACTTTGTATTATTATTTGCTAAACCTGGCAACCTTACTCATGATCTTTATGAGTTTTCTCTTTCACCTCATTCCCTGTCTACAGATATCCTTTGGGGCTAAGTCAAATACCACCTTATCATAAGCCCTTCTGCCTTTTTACTTCCTTCGTAGAATTGGTAGGTTAAATGTCTTTCAGATTGCAGCCTTGCTGAACATTTATTTTTCTCCATTTGCCCATAACGCCTCATATCTGTTAGAATCTCAATAAACATTTGCTGAATAAATGAATAAATATTAGGCAATAAATCAGTTGAGGTACATCTCAAAATGATTGTTATTGGTAAACTCTTAGGCTTTAAAGAAAGTTATTTTAAAGCTAAGTATAAACATTGTTCTTTCATAAGTAACATGGCTTTGTGTTTAACACTAAAACACATTTAATGAAACGGAAAACTCCATATAAAACTGCTAAGTGCATCCACTAAAGGTTAGGAAGGTATGCCCACAGAGAATTCGGCTAACTAAACCAAAACGTTTCTACTCTGAAGCTGTGGGTATCCATCAGAGATTTGTACAGAATGTCCCCCAGACAGAATCACTGACTCTAGGAGATGCATTCCTGGGTTTAAATATGGATGTAGGATATGAATACTTTCCCCTTTGGGATAAATTGAGATGAAATCTGTTATAAAAAAAGTTTGAAATAATTTCCTTGAATTGATTTCTCTCTTTAAAATCCACGGTGATTGACACCACAGACCCCTGCTAGGAATGGTTTTCCTGGAAAATCGTGATTGCTAGGGTTGATTCTGATAAAGTCTCCTCTGTGTCAGAATGTCTCTTAGAAGATCCATGCCAAGCACCACCTACCACAGGACAAAACAAACTTACTGTTATATCAGGAGACATCAATGTGGTTAAGATGTTTCATCGTTTCAACTCCTATACTGGACCTTCAAAAATATAAGACAACAAACTACCCTGCTGTCTGTTGACACAATACAAGTAATAGAAGCTTGTGAGTGAAGGATAATTTAAAATTTTCTACAACTGCAAGCTATTATGGTTGTTGTAAATATTGTATCTATTGGGCATTGTATATGAATTAGGATTTTTTATTGTATATCCATTGTATATGCATTAGGAAAACTATTTACCTTTCTGGGAGCACCTTGAAGTCCAGGGCAGCTCTGCTCTTCTGTCACATGCAATCAGTGTGTCCTGGAATTTTAGTTTCAAAGTATTTATCTAATCTGAAAGTCCTCCTCTCTCTCTACTTACACATCACTTATTCAAGTTCATACAGTATTTTTCTCAGATTACTGTCAGCCTCTAGCCAGGCCGTCTCAATTTTATCCCATCTAAATTCTTCAACACAACTGCCAGAGCATCCTTTCTTATTGCAAATGCAACTGCATTACTGCTTAAAATCCTTTATTTTAAAGTTGTTTATTTAAAATCCCCATCACTTACCTAAGGAGTTCAGGCTTCTTAGCCTGGCATGAAGACCTCTTCTCATAGGGTTCCTGCTTCCCTCTTTATATATGTTTTCTGCTATGTTTACCTTCCATTTTTCCTAGAAACTTGCTTTCCGAGGGTTGTAATCTTTATGAAGGAAGGTAATATATTTGCCTGGTCCACTGCTGTGTCCCTGATACCTCACAAAGTGGCTGGCAGAAAGTCATGTTCAGTCTGATGCATGAATAAATATACACTGCATTTCTTTCCTCCAGTTGATGAAAGACTCTCTGACTCTCCTACTTCAAAGCTCTTACGCTCCCTTTGATTCACTCTTTGTTCCAGTCCTGTGTACATGTGTAGGTAAGCGGTAGCAGGCAGAAAGGGGACACGGGGGAATGGGGACCCAGGTGCCAGGTAGTACAACGGATATAAGTGGTACCTCATTCGCTACTATGGATGTCTCTTCAGGTTCAATCCAGAGAAAGGAAGGGATCAACACATTTTCATCCTTACTGGGACTTAGGCATAAGGACACTTACTGGGTAGGAAGAGATTTGGTGAGGGGTACCATCAGAGATCAAAGGGAAAGAACAGAAACCCAACTGTGCTTTTACTTGTTTCAGAAGGGAATCAAAGACTATTGATCAGAAGCCAACACTTGGATAACTCTGTAAGATCTGAAATGCATGTTATTTTTCCATGTTTGCTATCCATACGTTACTTCCTCTTAGCGTATTTTTTGGGAGCTTAAGGGGAAAAGACTGTAAGCTTGACTTAGAAAACTGCTGAGAAAGGGGTTGCTGAGAACCTAGCATTCCACTCTATGGCCAAGCTTAAGGAAAGTGAATTCCCAGGAAAAAAAATGGATCCCTAGGGGGAAAAAAAAGAATGGAAAGGGAAAAGGAAATGGATTGAGACTTACAGAAAGTTAGCAAAGTAGCCAGAGTCTGGAACTGATAGGTTGTCTCAGGGATTGGCCCACAGGTTCTGGGATTTGTGGTGGCATATAAGTTATCCTTTGTAAATTCCCAAAGTGACTCATGAAGTGTTTTGCAGCTTATGGTAGAGCTGGCAGACCAGGAAGTAAGTATGTTTGTGAGGAATGGGAGAAAATCTTGGCATTGACACTGCCATGATTGATATGAGAAACATGCTTACACCCCAGTTTATGGAGGTCTGTTCAACTGGAGGCTTCCGAAAATCACTAGATCACAACTCAGGGAGTATGGAGGACTCCTCCAACCTGATATCTGAGAATATCTGAGAATACCTGATCTTGAGATCAATTAGGGATGACCAGTAGGAAGGAGTTGGATCGTTGGAAAGATGACTCAGGCTGCAGTGTGGACAATGGATTAGAGAGGGTAGGCTAGGCAGAAAGGAATCTGTGACAAGTAATCTAGATGAGATGATGATGATCTGAACTCAGGTAAGAGCAGTAATCATGGAGAGAAATGGATAAATGTGAAAGATACTTAAGAGATAGAATCTACAGAATATGATATGGGGGATGAAGAAGCATGGATGTTACCATACACTTATCAAGGAATCCTTTTCTGGTGTAACATCTATTAACTAACACAGCAGAATTCTTTTCCATTGAAAATATTTTGTAAAACCTAGGTCTACAGTAAAAGATATGACTGAATCTGAGAATACCGGTCATCATGGAGAAGGACAGGCATATATAATATAGTTCACCTTGGGCAGCCCTCTTTTATTGAACATCTGAGTGAGAATGCCAACCCTGGTGGTAGGAGTCATGAACAGGGGGCTCAGGAAGATGCCGCATACCTGATCAGACCTTAAAGAGGCATCTGAGAGGGTCATGCTCAATATATATATATATTTTTTTGCGGTACGCGGGCCTCTCACCATTGTGGCCTCTCCCGTTGCGGAGCACAGGCTCCGGACGCGCAGGCTCAGCGGCCATGGCTCACGGGCCCAGCCGCTCCGCGGCACATGGGATCTTCCCAGATCGGGGCACGAACTCATGTCCTCTGCATCGGTAGGCGGACTCTCAACCGCTGCGCCACCAGGGAAGCCCCATGCTCAATATTAATTGAGGTAGGCAATGTAGCTCTGCCTGTGGGCACCTCTCAGGGTATCTAAAATTATACTTAGCTGTGAAAAAAAGCTTCTTCCTTGACAGTAAGATAAGAAATTTCTCCATTCCTGGTGGTCATGTCAGTCAGGGCCTCACAGAGTGTGTGTTGAGGTCAGAAAGTAGAATTCTTGGACACGAGTATCCAGGTTCTCACACAGTTCAGCACTTGAATTTAAAACCAGGGCACAAACAGTATTGACATGGGAGGTACCACTGGCAGACTGGCCCGTGAAGATCACCCTGTCATAGCCTTGGTTCCTTGCCCTCCCGAGAGCCTACACCCCTTCACTGGGGAGGATGAGCAGGAGAGACAGAGACACCCGGCCCTCCCAGAACAGGGTGAAGCTGACAAGGTAGGTGCCATTGTTGAAGTCTGTCACCTTTCCCGAAGCGCCTGCCTTCAGGGCTGGGGAGGACATCCTGGCCCTCAGGAAACCCCCGCCATATTCCTTCCTGCGTCCCAAGTGGTCCCTCACCTCCAGCAGGACGTCTAGCTGATCCTCCCTGCAGTATGTGTCTCGAGGGCTGAGGAGGGTGGCTTTGCTGTGTGTGGCGCTTGGTGGTGGAGCTCACGTGGGTGAAGGGTCTGGGTGGGGTCAGCTGGGATCCATGATCCCCTTTATTCTCAGCTCAGTCTCTGTTGGTGACTTTGACAGGCTCGGTGATGTTTTAGGGTATGGGGACTTTGTGGAGCTGTTCCAGTGGCGGAGGGAAATGGGTAAGTTAGAGTGAACCAAACTGAAGGGGCAAGGAATGAGACATACTATGAAATGAACCTGTCCAAATAATTTTTACTTCTTCTGTGTTTGAATATTTATTTACATATTATCATCAATTTTATTTAAACTCTGACAATTTTGAATAAAATGTATACTACACGTTTATCTTTAACCTCAGTGTTTTTGAGAATGCCTGAACAGTTGTAGATAAATATATTAAATCCAAAATAGAGAGCTCAGAGAATACTTATGAGTAATAAATTGATTCCAGTGCATTTACTCTTCCTTTTCTTATACATCTTATCACCAGTCATCATTACCTTCTGTTAGTTCTACTTATGTATATCTTTTACCCTTGTCTAATAGTCTTTTCTTCCCCAACTGTATTATAGTTCAAGTCACCATTGTTTATTTCCTGAATTGTAGAAGTCATTCCAAGGGTCAAAGCTTCAGTTCTGCTTTCTCCCCAATTAATTTTCTCCATTGTTGCTAAATCAGTCCTTCTCAAGCAAAACTCTCTTCACGTCCCTCCCTGCTTAAATCCCTTCAATGGCTTCTCATTACCCTGAGGGTAAAGTCTAATTTTGATATGGCTTTATGCTATGACCTCTTTTTTAACTCTCTCTAGTTCCTGCCACTCCTTTTTTGCATTCTATTGATACATTTTAATGAGTAACTGTTTTTATTTTCTGGAGCTGACCTTCCTTTCCTTCAGTTCTCACTCTTTATTAATACACCTCTTCCAGGATGGCTGGCCACCTCCACATTTTCCCCCAAACCACCTAAACATCTGTTAACTTCTTACTGAAAAATCTTTAGAAGCTTAGAGGTTCCTTTTTATCCTTTTAGCACTAGATCATGTTTTTATAGGTTCTCAAATTCAGTAATTTCCAAATCTTATCGATAGTCAGAAGTGCCTGCAAACTTTTCTAAAAATATGGATTCTCAAGCTGCAGCCCAGATCAGCTGAATCATAATCACTAAATGCCTTGCCCGAGAGTTTATGTTTTTCAAAAGCCTCACATGAAATCAAGTCAGGTAATTGTGAGAACAATGGTTATAGACTGGTGGTTGTCAACCCTTTTGTACTTTAGAACACACATAAAGCTTAGACAAAAAAAATAGGTCCACTGCACCCCAGCAATAAAATCAATAAGACCCACGTGGTTGGTACAAAGCAATAGAGTAAATCAAAAGGGACAAGAAACAAGAAAATGAGATATAATTAAAAATAAAAATGAACAGAACCCAAGTTCCTTTCAAGGTCAGGAATAAGACAAAAATGTTATCCACTTTAGAAGTCCTGAACAATAAAACAAAACAAACAAACAAACAAGTGTATGAGAATTGTAAGGGAAGAAGCAAACTGTCTTATTTTTCATTTTTCTTTTCTTTTTTAATTTTATTTTTTGCAGATGTTGTTATTGTCCACCAAAAAACCCCCACCAGAGTTAGCAAATTGTTAGCATTTACAGAGTCACAAAGGAGCTGGATACAAAATAAACTTGTAAAGATAGCATTTATCTATACCAGTAATAATCACTGGAAAATACAATAGGAGATAATTTCTGACCTTGTTGGAGGCATTTTGAAAACTCTTTTAAAGAACATTTTTAAAAGACCTTGAACGAAAAGCTTTAACATTTTTAAAAGTAGTAGAGCCTAATATTAAAAATTTGTTAATTTTCCCTCAAATAATTTAAAAATTCTATGTATTTATTTTTTTAATTGAAGTATAGTTGATTTACAATATTGTGTTAGTTTCAGGTATACAGCAAAGTGATTAGGTTATATCTATCTATCTACCTACATATTTCTGATTATTTTCCATTATAGGTTATCACAATGTATCAAATATTGTTTCCTGTGGTATACAGTAAGTCTTTGTTGCTTATCTGTTTGATGTACAGTAGTCTGTATCTGTTAATCCCATACTCCTAATTTATACCTCCCCCTGCCTCTTTTTCCCTTTTGGTAACCATAAATTTGTTTTCTATGTCTGTGAGTCTGTTTCTGTTCTGTGTATAGATTCATTTGTATTATTTTTTAGATACCACATACAAGTGAGATCATATAAATTTGTCTTTTTCTGACTTCACTAAGTATAATATTCTCTAGGTTCATCCATGTTGCTGCAAATGGCCATATTTCATTCTTTTTTAATGGCTGAGTAATATTCCATTTTATATACATATACCACCTCTTCTTAATCCAGTCATCTGTTGATGGGTACTTGGGTTGTTTCCATGTCTTGGCTATTGTAAATAGTGCTGCTGTGGACATTGAAGCACATGTGTCTTTTCTAATTATAGTTTTCTCCAGATATATTCTCAGGACGGGAGTTGCTGGATCATATGGTAGCTCTATTTTGAGTTTTTTAAGGAACCTCCATACTGTTTTCCATAGTGGCTATACCAATTTACATTCCCACCAACAGTGTAGGAGGGTTCCCTTTTCTCCACACCCTCTCCAGCATTTGTTATTTGTAGATTTTTTTGATGATAGCCATTCTGATAAGTGTGAGGTGATTTCTAATTGTGGTTTTGATTTGCATTTCTCTAATAATTAGTGACGTTGAGCATCTTTTCATGTGCCTGTTGGCCATCTGTATGTCTTCTTTGGAGAAACGTCTATTTAGGTGTTCTACCCATTTTTTGATTATGTCGTTTGTATTTTGTTACTGAGTTGTATGAGCATTTGTGTATTTTAGAAATTAAGCCCTGGTCACTTGCATCGTTTGCAAATATTTTCTCCCATTCTGTAGGTTGTCTTTTCATTTTGCTGATGGTTTTCTTTGCTGTGCAAAACCTTATATGTCTGATTAGGTCCCATTTGTTTATTTTTGCTTTTATTTATATTGCCTTGGGAGACTAACCTAAGAAAACATTGCTATGGTTTATGTCAAAGAATGTTTTGCCTATGTTCTCATCTAGGAGTTTTACGGCATCATGTCTTGTATTTAAGTCTTTAAGCCATTTTGAGTTTATTTTTGTTTATGGTGTGAGGAAGTGTTCTCACTTCATTGATTTACATGTGGCTGTACAGCTTTCCCAACACTAGTTGTTGAAGAGACTATCTTTTCTCCATTGTATATTCTAGCCTCTTTGTCGAAGATTAATTGACCACAGGTGTGTGGATTTATTTCTGGGCTCTCTATTCTGTTCCATTGGTCTATATGACGTTTTTGTACTAATACCACATTGTTTCTTTTTTTTGGCCATCCTCACAAAATGTATTTATTTATTTATTTTCTTATTAGTCACATCAGTGTATACATGTCAATCCCAATCGCCCAATTCATCACACCCCCACCCCCCGCCGCTTTCCCCCCTTGATGTCCATACGTTTGTTCTCTACTTCTGTGTCTCAATTTCTGCTCTGCAAACCAGTTCATCTGTACCATTTTCTAGGTTCCACATATATGCATTAATATACGATATTTATTTTTCTCTTTCTGACTTACTTCACTCTGTATGACAGTCTCTAGATACATCCATGTCTCTACAAATGACCCTATTTTGTTCCTTTTTATGGCTGAGTAATATTCCATTGTATATATGTACCACATCTTCTTTATCCATTCGTCTGTCGATGGGCATTTAGGTTGCTTCCATGACCTGACTATTGTAAAATAGTGCTGCAATGAACATTGGGGTGCATGTGTCTTTTTTGTGTGTGTGTGGTACACGGGCCTCTCACTGTTGTGGCCTCTCCCGTTGCGGAGCACAGGCTCCGGACGTGCAGGCTCAGCGGCCATGACTCACAGGCCCAGCCGCTCCGCAGCATGTGGAATCTTCCCAGACCGGGGCACGAATCTGTGTCCCCTGCATCGGCAGGCGGACTCTCAACCACTGCGCCACCAGGGAAGCCCTGCATGTGTCGTTTTGAATTATGGTTTTCTCTGGATTTATGCCCAGTAGTGGGATTGCTGGGTCATATGGTAATTCTATTTTTAGTTCTTTGAGGAACCTCCATACTGTTCTCCATAGTGGCCGTATCAATTTACATTCCCACCAACAGTGCAAGAGGGTTCCCTTTTCTCCACACCCTCTCCAGCATTTGTTGTTTGTAGATTTTCTGATGATGCCCATTCTAAGTGGTGTGAGGTGATACCTCACTGTAGTTTTGATTTGCATTTCTCTAATAATTAGTGATGTTGAGCAGCTTTTCATGTGCTTCTTGGCATCTGTATGTCCTTTTTGGAGAAATGTCTATTTAGGTCTTCTGTCCATTTTTTGATTGGGTTGTTTGTTTTTTTAATATTGAGGTGCATGAGTGGTTTATATATTTTGGAGATTAATCCTTTGTCTGTTGATTCATTTGCAAATATTTTTTCCCATTCTGACGGTTGTCTTTTCATCTTGTTTGTAGTTTACTTTGCTTTGCAAAAGCTTTTAAGTTTCCTTAGGTCCCATTTGTTTATTTTTGTTTTTATTTCCATTACCCTAGGAGGTGGATCAAAAAAGATCTTGCTGTGATTTATGTCAAAGAGTGTTCTTCCTATGTTTTCCTCTAAGAGTTTTACAGTGTCCAGTGTTACATTTAGGTCTCTAATCAATTTTGAGTTTATTTTTGTGTATAGTGTTAGGGAGTGTTCTAATTTCATTCTTTTACATTTGCTGTTCAGTTTTCCCTGCACCACTTATTGAAGAGACTGTCTTTTCTCCATTGTATATCCTTGCCTGCTTTGTCATAGATTAGCTGACCATATGTGTGTGGGTTTATGTCTGGGCTTTCTATCCTGTTTTTGTGCCAGTACCATATTGTCTTGATCACTGTAGCTTTGTAGTATAGTCTGAAGTTAGGGAGCCTGATTCCTCCAGCTCCGTTTTTCTCCCTCAAGACTGATTTGGCTATCCAGGGTCTTTTGTGTCTGCATACAAATTAAAAATTTTTTTGTTCTAGTTCTGTAAAAAATGCCATTGGTAATTTGATAGGGATTGCATTGAATCTGTAGATTGCTTAGGGTAGTATAGTCATTTTCACAATATTGATTCTTCCAATCCAAGAACATGGTATATCTCTCCATCTGTTGGTATCATCTTTAATTTCTTTCAACAGTGTCTTATAGTTTTCTGCATAAAGGTCTTTTGTCTCCCTAGGTAGGGTTTATTCCTAGGTATTTTATTCTTTTTGTTGCAATGGTGAATGGGATTGTTTCCTTAATTTCTCTTTCAGATTTTTGATCATTAGTGTATAGGAATGCAAGAGATTTCTGTGCATTAATTTTGTATCCTGCAACTTTACCAAATTCATTGATTAGCTCTAGTAGTTTTCTGGTGGCATCTTTAGGATTCTCTATGTAGACCTTAGACCTGTATTGCTGTAAACTTCCCTCTTAGAAGTACTTTTGCTGCATCCCTAGATTTTGGAAAGTTGTGTTTTTATTTTCATTTGTCTCGAGGTATTTTCTGATTCCCATTTTGATTCCTTCACTGACCCATGGGTTTTTTAGTAGCATTTTGTTCAGTCACCCCATGTTGTGTTTTCTCCGTTTTTCTTCCTGTAGTTA
Source organism: Globicephala melas (assembly GCF_963455315.2). NCBI lineage: Eukaryota > Metazoa > Chordata > Mammalia > Artiodactyla > Delphinidae > Globicephala > Globicephala melas. Next base: position 90,300,311 of record NC_083321.1, read on the forward strand.
ATTTCTAGTTTCATGCTACTGTGATTGCAAAAAATGCTTGATATAATTTCTGTCCTCCAGAGTTTGTTGAGACTTGTTTTGTGACCTACCATGCGATCTGTCATGGAGAATGTTCCATGTGGTCTTGAAAAGAATGTGTATTCTGCTATTTTTTAATGGAAAGCCTTGTAGATGTGTGTTGACTCCAGTGGTCTAACGTGTCATTTAAGACTGCTGTTACGTTACTGATTTTCTGTTTGGATGGTCTATCCATTGATGTAATTAGGGGTGTTAAAGTCCCCTGCTATTATGCTATTATTGTCAATTTCTCCATTATGTCTGTAAATATTTGCTTTATATATTTAGGTGGTCCATGTTAGGTGCATGTATGTTAATAAGTGTTACATCTTCTTCTTGTATTCATTCCTTTATCATTATATAATTCCCTTCTTTGTCTTTTTTTATAGTCTTTGTTTTTAAAGTATTTTTTGTGATATGAGTATTGCTATACCTGCTTTCTTTTTGTTTCCATTTGCATGAAATATCTTTCCCCACCCTCTTGCTTTTATGCTGTGTGTGTCTTTAGCTCTGAAGTGAGTCTCTTGCAAGCAGCATATGCGTGGGTCTTGGGTTTTTGTTTTTTGTTTTTTTTTTAATCGGCCACACTATGTCTGTTGTTTGGAACATTTAGTCCATTGAGTTTTATTTTTTTAAGATTTAATTTTATTTATTTTTGGCTGCATTAGGTCTTCATTGCTGCACGTGGGCTTTCTCTAGTTGTAGCAAGCAGTGGCTACTCTTTGTTGTGGTGTGCGGAGTTCTCATTGCAGTGGCTTCTCTTGTTGCAGAGCATGGGCTCTAGGCATGTGGGCTTCAGTAGTTGTGGCGTGCAGGCTCAGTAGTTGTGGCTCATGGGCTCTAGAGCACAGGCTCAGTAGTTGGGGTGCACAGGCTTAGTTGCTCCATGGCGTGTGGGATCTTCCCGGACCAGGGCTTGAACCCATGTCCCCTGCATTGGCAGGCAGATTCTTAACCACTGCACCATCAGGGAAGTCCCTCCATTGACATTTAAAGTGATTATTGTAAGGTATGTACTTAGTGCTATATTGTTACTTGTTTTCTGGTTGTTCTTGTAGTTCTTTTCTGTTCTTTTCTTCATGTTTTAGTTTCTTCCCCTGTGGTTTGATGATTTTCTTTAGTGGTATCCTTGTGTTCCTTTCTGTCTAGTTTTTACGTATCTATTATAGGTTTTTGGTTTGTGGTTACCATGGGGTTTAATATATGTTAACCTATAACTATATCTTTTAAACTGGTAGTCATTTAAGTTCAAACATATTCTAAAAGATCTATAATTTTTACTCCCCTCACCCATGTTTTGTGTTTTTGATGCCATATTTTATATCTTCATGTTTATCCCTTAACTCTTTACTTTAATTATAGTTGATTTTACAAATTTTTGTCTTTTAATCTTTGTACTAACTTAAGTAGTTGATCCACAGGCTTTACTATATATCTGCCTTTCCTAGTGGGATTTTTCTTTTCCTATAGATTCTTTTTTTTGACTGTATTAGTGAGATTTTACTTAAAGCATTTTGAAATTTTTTGTGAGGGGGCTTGAAGATGGCAGAGATAATGTTTTACAAAAGAATTTTTTCCCCCATTATTTTTCTCCTGGGGAGAAAATAGCATCTTTTCAGATGGGCTCTTCCTCTTCTACCCTTGACTTAAATGTCCTCGGTGTTATAGATTCTTACTTCTAGTTGTAGCCTTTTCTTTTCCACTTAGAGACAACCCTTGAACATTTCTCTTAAAGTAGATTTAGTATCGATGAACTCCTTTAGTTTTTGCTTGTCTGAGAAGTTCTTTATCTCTCCTTCAATTCTAAATAATAATATTCCTGGTAAAGTATCCTAGATTGCAGATTTTTCCATTTCAGTACTTTGAATATATCATGGCGCTCTCTTTTGGCGTGCCATGTTTCTGCAGAAAAATCAGCTGATTTTGTATGTGACTGTTTGTTTTTCTCTTGTTACTTTTAGAATTCTTCTATTTCTTACTTTTGCCATTTTAATTATATGTTGTGTTCTGGGTTTGTTTGGGTTCATCTTGTTTGAGACCCTCTGTGCTTCCTGTACCTGGATATGTTTCCTTCTTCATGTTTGGGAACTTTTCAGCCATAATTTCATCAAATGCATTTTGATCCTTTTCTCTCTCTCTTCTCCTTCTGGGCCCCTTACAGTACCAGTGTTAGTATTCTTGATGTGGCACAGGTCCCTTAAACTGTTCTCATTTTCTTAATTTTTTCTTCTCTTTGTTGTTCTGATTAGGTGATTTCCATAATTCTATCTTCCAGACCACTTATGCATCTTCTGTATGAGCTAGTCGGCTGTTAATTCTTACCAGTGTGTTTTTCATTTCAGTTATTGTACTCTTCAGGTCTGACTGGTTCTTTTTTTATATTTTCCAATTCCTTGTTAAAATTCTCACTGTGTTCATCTATACTTTTCCCTAATTCTGTTAGTGTTCTTATTACTAATTCTTTGAACTCCTTATCTTGTACATTATTTCTGTTTCATTAGTGGGGTTTTTTTTAAAGGGGTTTTCTCTTGTTCTTTCATTTGAAACAAATTCCTCTGTCTTCTTATTTTGCTTAACTTCTCTATGACATTAGGTCAAATATTACCTATTTTGATTTTGAACCAGTATCCTTATGTGGAAGCATCCTTACACAGTCTGTGTGTTCCCAGTGAGTTTGTTTGGAGAGCTGGATCTGGCATAAGCATGAATCATGTCTTCCCCCAGGGCATGCTGGCGGCTATCGCCTTGGTAGGAGGTGGGGCTGGAGACTGAAGGACTAGAACTGGAGCTAGGTGTGAGCCTGGGTTTCTCCTCTTCTCAGTCGCCACCACCTCCCTATTGGGGGTGGGGTCTGTTCCCTAGTTACTAGAGTAGATGCCTTGAGGTTTGGGTCTGAGGTGGTTCCATTCCCTCTAAGTGTGTGCTCTCCCCATTCTCAGCAGCAGCATTCTTGCTCTAGAGGTGAGCTATGCTGGAGCAAGAGGGGCTACTGTGGGCACTTGGTGTGGGTAGAGGCATGAGCTGTGGTAGTCCTGGCCTCAGTCAGAGTTCCAGACCACATCCTATGTGCTGCCTCCACAAGTGTCAGCAATGGCCACTCTTGCCCCATTTAGATGCCATTCTGGGTCTGAGCCAGCTCTGTCCCTCACAACTGCACACTCCCCTCAGCCACTACAGCTGCTGCTCTAGTGTGGAGCTTTGCCATGGGGCTAGAGTGGATGCATGACTCAGGCTGGGGCTTGTGCTGGGGTGGTTGTGGGAAACTGGCCAGAGTCCTGTGCAATTTCAGTCAGCTTCCTCCACTTTGTTTTGGGAGTAAGCAAGTGTGTGTGTGCTCTTCATGAGCAGAGTCTAGGTTTCTTACAGCCCTCTTGTTTGTCCCACTGATTTTCAAACCAGCTAAGGGGACTCATCTTCCTGATGTCAAACCCCCAGGTTTGGGTTGCCCAATATGTGTCTCTACCTTAGATCCTTCGATCCTCAGGGAGGATCTCTGAGCTTGTGTAATCCCCCTCCTCATCTTTGTCCCCTACCAGGGGTGCCGGTCCTGACCTGATTGCTTCTCTTCCCTTCCTACCCAACTCTGTGTGGATCTTTCTTACAGCCTTGGTTGTACAAGAGTCTTTCTGCCAGTCTCCAGTTTGTTTTCAGTGAGAATTTTTCCACATGTAGATGTATTTTTGATGTGTTGGTGGGGGGAGGTGAGCTCCACATCCTCCTACTCTGCCATCTTGATCTCCCCCTGATTGGAATTCTTAACACTTAGAGTCCTTAAGTCCAAGTGGAAACTAAGAGGTTAGCAATTGTGGACTGTTGGTCACGCTAGCATTCTGATGATTGCCAAATTTATAAATACATTTAATAATTTCTGGATGTATATTCTTCCTTATAGTAAATTTTTCAATGCCTCAAAAAACATGTTTACTAATAAACCCAAATATCTTTAGTTCCTCTGTAAAAGGAAGCCAAAAGTGGTTAAACCTATGTTCAGTAATTAATGTTTCAGTATTTTATCTTAGTTGAAAATGATCTAGCTATTCAATGAATAGTCATAATTTAACTTATCTCAATATAACTTTAACATTTCAAGTTTTTAAAAAGATTTAGAAACAATTTTTATGTAGACTTATCATAAAGCATAATTACTGTTGAAAATTTCATTAATAAACTTTTATATGTATTTAATTTACTTATTCTTGGCAATCATGTTTAGATTACTTATGAAAGCTTCACGTGACATTAAATGCTAATCATCATCTTATCTTTCTTGCTGACAAATTATGTAACAGAGATCATGTGAGCTTATTTAACTTTTAGTAAACCGAGGTAGAATAGAAGTTGTATATCTATATTATATTTGAATACGAAAACTTCCTGTTTTAATTAAACCAACAAACTTAAACTAGCTTTTATTTACTAAAGATTATCCTAGATCACATGAACCTGAAAAACATTTCAGTAATTTCTATATTCCTGAGAGTATATTTAATTTAAGTCAATCAAACAGAGCTCTTTACAAATTCATTTTGGCAATACCACCCAGAGGTAGAAAAATATCACATATCTATAACATGCATACATAGACATACATAAACATACAGACAGATGCAAGCAGAGATCTTACAGCTTTCATTTAAAAATTTTAGCCATGACACATATATGATAATGCAAAACTCACTAGTTTATAAAAGAACAGCTGGATCCAAATTGTGTATCTGGCAGATAGAATAAGTTCAGGTTACTTGCTCAGGTGGCTTAAACTTTTCACTAATATTGGTAATGAAGGTTTTTAAGATTTTTTTTATTCACCTAGTTTCCAAATAGCCTTTTTTTTCTCTCTCTTTTTTTTCCCCTTCTGATAAGAATGACCTCCCTGAAGTTTGCATTTTAAAGAGATGGCCCTCATTTCCTAGAGAAGACAGGGTAGAACATTTAAATATATCTCAAAGGCACAGAGAAAGAATATAAGTTTCTCCAAGAAGGGCTTTTGTTTCCTAAAGCCTGAGTTTTTTCAATACCTACAAGCCTTTTGAGATGAAGACGGGATGTTTGGGGATTGGTAAAAAAGGATAGCGGAGATTTTTCGTTCTTCTAAAGACTCAATTTGTAAGACAAGTTGTACAAGTTGTCTTCAGTTTGTCAGACAGTTTTTAATTCCTCAAAGATTGGGTTGAGGGACTTCCCTGGTGGTCCAGTGGTTAAGACTTTGCCTTCCAATGCAGGGGGTGTGGGTTCAATCCCTGGTTGGGGAGATAAGATCCCACATGCCTCGAGGCCAAAAAGCCAAAACATAAAACAGAAGCAATATTGTAATTGCTTCAATAAAGACTTTAAAAATGGTCCACATCAAAAAATCTTAAAAAAAAAAAAAGAGTACATTATCTTCAATTTGCTTCTTTATATTTAGCCAAAGATCTTCAGCTAAGATAGAAGTGAAAAGGTTCCTAGGTTCTCTTTGTAATGTTTCAGTAAATCCTCCCACAAAGGGTTCAGAATGTTTTTCTTTCCCTCTGGGCATGTAGTTTCATTTTAGATTAGGGGCATGGCCAAAAAGGAAAGTTCCTATTAGGCTCTGAATATCAGCTTTTAATTTGGTCAAATTCTGGGAATTTCCCAGTGGTTAGGACTCCATGCTTTCACTGCCCTGGGCCTGGATTCAGTCCCTGGTCAGGGAACTAAGATCCTGCAAGGCCACGTGGTGGCTTTATTTTAAGATAAAATAAAATAAAAATTGGCCAACTTCTCACCATAAAGCTACTTTAAAAAATCCTTTCAAATATCTTGTTAGGTTTTAGCCAGGACAAATAGTATTTACTCCTGACCGTACTGAACAGCTCCATGGACATAAGAAGTGTTCCCAAAGAGGGTGCAAAACATACTACTTTCCCCAAATTCAAAGATAACCAAGAGAAAGAAAGACAATTGCCCTGAGAGCTGGCAGCAGTTGGTTGTACCCTAGCTGTAAATGGAGTGCAAACCCACATTTCTGTCCAGCCATGTGTAGTCAGTGGGGTGTGAGCCACAATTCTATCTGGGCATTTTTTAAAAAAAAATTTATTGGGACTTCCGGGAAGATGGCGGAAGGGTAAGACGCGGAGATCACGTTCCTCCCCACAGATACACCAGAAATACATCTACACATGGAACAACTCCTACAGAGCATCTACTGAACACTGGCAGAAGACCTCAGACCTCCCAAAAGGCAAGAAACCCCCCACGTACCTGGGTAGGGCAAAAGAAAAAACTAAACAGAGACAAAAGGATAGGGACGGGTCCTGCACCAGCGGGAGAGAGCTGTGAAGGAGGAAAAGTGTCCACACACTAGGAAGCCCCTTCGCGGGTGGAGGCTTCGGGAGGCGGAGTGGGGGAGCTTGGGAGCCGCGGAGGAGAGCACAGCAACAGGGGTGCGGAGGGCAAAGCGGACAGATTCCAGCGCAGAGGATCGGGCCGACCGGAACTCGCCAGCCGAGAGGCTTGTCTGCTCGCCCGCCGGGGCGGGCGGGACTGGGAGCTGAGGCTCCGGCTTTTGTCGGAGCGCCGGGAGAGGACTGAGGTTGGCGGCGTGAACACAGCCTGCAGGGCGTTAGTGCGCCGCGGCTGGCCGGGAGAGAGTCCGGGGAGAAGTCTGGAACTGCCGAAGAGGCAAGAGACTTTTACGTCCCTCTTTGTTTCCTGGTGCACGAGGAGAGGGGATTAAGAACGCTGCTTGAGAGAGCTCCAGGGACGGGCGCGAGCCGCGGCTAAAAGTGCGGAGCCCAGAGACAGACATGAGACGCTAGGGCCGCTGCTGCCGCCACCGGGAGGCCTGTGTGCGAACACAGGTCACTAGCCACACGCCCTTCCGGGGAGCCTGTGCAGCCCGCCACTGCCAGGGTCCCGGGATCCAGGGACAACTCCCCCGGGAGAACGCACAGGCGCGCCTCAGGCTGCAACTTCTCGCCGGCCTCTGCCGCCGCAGGCCCGCCCCACACTCCGTGCCCCTCACTACCCCCGGGCCTGAGTGACCCAGAGCCTCCGAATCAGCGGCTCCTTTAACCCCGTCCTGTCTGAGCAAAGAACAGACGCCCTCCGGCGACCTACACACACAGGCGGGGCTAAATCCAAAGCTGAGCCCCTGGGAGCTGTGAGAACAAAGAAGAGAAAGGGAAATCTCTCCCAGCAGCCTCAGAAGCAGCGGATTAAAGCTCCACAATCAACTTGATGTACCCTGCATCTGTGGAATACCTGAATAGACAACCAATCATCCCAAATTAAGGAGCCCTGTGGATGAAAGGCTCTTGGTGCTGCAGCCAGGAGTCAGTGCTGTGCCTCTGAGGTGGGAGAGCCAACTTCAGGACACTGATCCACAAGAGACCTCCCAGCTGCACATAATATCAAACAGCAAAAATTTCCGAGAGATCTCCATCTCAACGCCAGCACCCAGCTTCACTCAACGACCAGCAACCTACAGTGCTGGACATCCTATGCCAAACAACTAGCAAGACAGGAACACAACCCCACCCATTAGCAGAGAGGCGGCCCAAAATCATAATAAGTCTACAGACACCCCAAAACACACCACCAGACGTGGACCTGCCCACCAGAAAGACAAGATCTAGCCTCATCCACCAGAACACAGGCACTAGTACCCTCCACCAGGAAGCCTACACAACCCACTGAACCAACCTTAGCCACTGGGGACAGACACAAAAAACAACAGGAACTACGAACCTTCAGCCTGCAAAAAAGGAGACCCCAAACACAGTAGGATAAGCAAAATGAAAAGACAGAAAAACACACCGCAGATGAAGGAGCAAGATAAAAACCCATCAGACCTAACAAATGAAGAGGAAATAGGCAGTCTACCTGAAAAAGAATTCAAAATAATGATAGTAAGGTTGATCCGAAATCTTGGAGATAGAATGGACAATAGAATGGACAAAATGCAAGAATCAGTTAACAAGGACCTAGAAGAACTAAAGATGAAACAAGCAACGATGAACAACACAATAAATGAAATTAAAAGTACTCTAGATGGGATCAATAGCAGAATAACTGAGGCAGAAGAACGGATAAGTGACCTGGAAGATAAAATAGTGGAAATAACTACTGCAGAGCAGAATAAAGAAAAAAGAATGAAAAGAACTGAGGACAGTCTCAGAGACCTCTGGGACAACATTAAACGTACCAACATTCGAATTATAGGGGTTCCAGAAGAAGAAGAGAAAAAGAAAGGGACTGAGAAAATATTTGAAGAGATTATAGTTGAAAACTTCCCTAATATGGGAAAGGAAATAGTTAATCAAGTCCAGGAAGCACAGAGAGTCCCATACAGGATAAATCCAAGGAGAAATACGCCAAGACACATATTAATCAAACTGTCAAAAATTAAATACAAAGAAAACATATTAAAAGCAGCAAGGGAAAAACAACAAATAACACACAAGGGAATCCCCATAAGGTTAACAGCTGATCTTTCAGCAGAAACTCTGCAAGCCAGAAGGGAGTGGCAGGACATATTGAAAGTGTTGAAGGAGAAAAACCTGCAACCAAGATTACTCTACCCAGCAAGGATCTCATTCAGATTTGATGGAGAAATTAAAACCTTTAGAGACAAGCAAAAGCTGAGAGAGTTCAGCACCACCAAACCAGCTCTACAACAACTGCTAAAGGAACTTCTCTAGGCAAGAAACACAAAAGAAGGAAAAGACCTACAATAACAAACCCAAAACAATTAAGAAAATGGGAATGGGAACACACATATCGATAATTACCTTAAATGTAAATGGACTAAATGCTCCCACCAAAAGACACAGATTGGCTGAATGGATACAAAAACAAGACCCATATATTTGCTGTCTGCAAGAGACCCGTATGCTAACACATATATATGGAATTTAAGAAAAAAAAAATGTCATGAAAAACCTAGGGGTGAAACAGGAATAAAGACACAGACTTACTAGAGAATGGACTTGAGGCTATGGGGAGGGGGAAGGGTAAACGGTGACAAAGCAATAAAGAGGCATGGACATGTATACACTACCAAACGTAAGGTAGATAGCTAGTGGGAAGCAGCCGCATAGCACAGGGAGATCAGCTCGGTGCTGTGTGACCACCTGGAGGGGTGGGATAGGGAGGGTGGGAGGGAGGGTGACGCAAGCGGGAAGAGATATGGGAACATATGTATATATATAACTGATTCATTTTGTTGTGAAGCTGAAACTAACATACCATTGTAAAGCAATTATGCTCCAATAAAGATGTTTAAAAAAAAAAAAAAAAAAAAATTTATTGAAGTATAGTTGATTTACAGTGTGTGTTAATTACTGCTGTACAGTAAAGTGATTCACTGTACATTATGTATGTATATTATATATATTCTTTTAAAAATATTCTTTTCCATTATATATGTATATTATATATATTCTTTTTAAAATATTCTTTTCCATTATGGTTTATTATAGATTATTGAATATAGTTCTCTGTGCTATAGAGTAGGACCTTGTTGTTTATCCATTCTATATAAAAAAGCTTACATCTGCTAACCCCACCTCCCATTCCATCCCTCTCCCTTGGTAACCACCAGTCTATTCTCTATGTCTGTGATTCTGTTTCTGTTTCATAGATAGGTTCATTTGTATCATATTTTAGATTCCACATATAAGTGATACCATATGTTATATGTCTTTCTCTTTCTGACTTACTTCACTTAGTGTAATAATCTCTAGTTGTATCCATGTTGCTGCAAATGGCATTATTTCATTCTTTTTTTTATGGCTGACTAGTATTCCATTGTATTGATATATATGTACCGCTTCTTTATCCATTCATCTATTGATGGAAGATTAGGTTCTTTCCATGTCTTGGCTATTATGAATAGTGCTGCTATAAACGTAGGGGTGCATGTACCTTTTTTGTTCTGTTTTTTTTTTCTTTCTTAACATCTTTATTGGAGTATAATTGCTTTACAATTGTTTGTTAGTTTCTGCTTTATAACAAAGTGAATCATCTATACATATACATATATCTCTATATCTCGTCCCTCTTGCGTCTCCCTCCCACCCACCCTATCCTATTCCTCTAGGTGGTCACAAAGGACTAAGCTGATCTCCCTGTGCTATGTGGCTGCTTCCCACTAGCTATCTACTTTACATTTGTTAGTATATGTAAGTCCATGCCACTCTCTCACTTCATCGCATCTTACCCTTCCCCCACCCCGTGTCCTCAAGTCCATTCTCTATGTCTGCATCTTTATTCTGGTCCTGCCCCTAGGTTCTACAGAACCATTTTTTTTTAGATTCCATATATATGCGTTAGCATACAGTATTTGTTTTTCTCTTTCTGACTTACTTCACTCTGTATGACAGATTCTAGGTCCATCAACATCACTACTAATAACTCAATTTCGTTTCTTTTTATGGCTGAGTAATATTCCATTGCGTATATGTGCCACATCATTATGCATTCATCTTTTGCTGGACACTTAAGTTGCTTCCTTGTCCTGGCTATTGTAAATACAGCTGCAATGACCATTGTGGAACATGACGCTTTTTGAATTATGGTTTTCCAGGGTATATGCCCAGTAGTGAGATTCCTGGGTCATATGGTAGTCCTAATTTTAGTTTTTTAAGGAACCTCCATACTGTTCTCCATACTGGCTGTATCAATATACATTCCCACCAACAGTGCAAGAGGGTTCCCTTTTGTCCACATCCTCTCCAGCATTTATTGTTTGTAGGTTTTTTGATGATGGCTATTCTGAATGGTGTGAAGTGATACCTCATTGTAGTTTTGATTTGCATTTCTCTAATGATTAGTGATGTTGAGCATCTTTTCATGTGTTTGTTGACAATCTGTATATCTTCTTAGGAGAACTGTCTGTTTAGGTCTTCTCCCCATTTTTGGATTGGGTTGTTTGTTTTTTTGATATTGAGCTGCATGAGCTGCTTGTATAGTTTGGAGATTAATCCTTTGTCAGTTGTTTCATTTGCAAATATTTTCTCCCATTCTCGGGTTGTGTTTTCATCTTGTTTATGGTTTCCTTTGCTGTACAAAAGTTTTTAAGTTTCATTAGGTCCCATTTGTTTATTTTTGTTTTTATTTCCATTTCTCTAGGAGGTGGGCCAAAAAGGATCTTGCTGTGACTAATGTCATAGAGTGTTCTGCCTGTGATTTCCACTAACAGTTTTATAGTGTCTGGCCTTACATTTAGGTATTTAATCCATTTTGAGTTTATTTTTGTGTATGGTGTTAGGAAGTGTTCTAATTTCATTCTTTTACATGTAGCTGTCCAGTTCTCCCAGCACCATTTACCAAAGAGGCTGTCTTTTCTCCATTGTATACTCTTGCCTCCTTTACCAAAGATAAGGTGACCATAAGTGCATAGGTTTATCTCTGGGTTTTCTATCGTGTTCCATTGATCTATATTTCTGTTTTTGTGCTGGTACCATACTGTCCTGATTACTGTAGCTTTGTAGTATAGTCTAAGTCAGGAAGCCTGATTCCTCCAGCTCCGTTTTTCTTTCTCAAGATTGCTTTGGCTATTTGGGGTCTTTTGTGTTTCCATACAAATTGTGAAATTTTTTGTTCTGTGAAAAATATCAGTGGTAGTTTGATAGGGATTACACTGAATCTGTAGATTGCTTTGGGTAGTATAGTCATTTTCACAATGTTTATTCTTCCAATTCAAGAACATGGTATATCTCGCCATCTGTATCATCTTTAATTTCTTTCATCAGTGTCTTATAATTTTCTGCATACAGGTCTTTTGTCTCCTTAGTTAGGTTTATTGCCAGGTATTTTATTCTTTTTGTTGCAATGGTAAATGAGAGTGTTTTCTTAATTTCACCTTCATATTTTTCATCATTAATGTGTAGGAATGCAAGTGATTTCTGTGCATTAATTTTGTATCCTGCTACTTTACCAAATTCATTGATTAGCTCTAGTAGTTTTCTGGTAGTATCTTTAGGATTCTCTATGTATAGTATCATGTCATGTGCAAACAGTGACAGTTTTACTTCTTCTTTTCTGATCTGGGTTCCTTTTATTTCTTTTTCTTCTCTGATTGCTGTGGCTAAGTCTTCCAAAACTATGTTAAATAATAGTGGTGAGAGTGGGCAGCTTTGTCTTGTTCCTGATCTTAGAGGAAATGGTTTCAGTTTTCACCACTGAGAACGATGTTTGTGGTGGTTTTGTCATATATGCCCTTTATTATGTTGAGGTAGGTTCCTGCTATGCCTACTTTCTGGAGAGTTTTTATCATAAATCGGTGTTGAATTTTGTTGAAAGCTTTTTCTGCATCTATTGAGATTATCATATGGTTTTTATCCTTCAATTTGTTAATGTGGCATATCACATTGATTGATTTGTGTATATTGAATAATCCTTGCATTCCTGGAATAAACCCCACTTGATCATGGTGTATGATCCTTTTAATGTGCTGTTGGATTCTGTTTGCTAATATTTTGTTGAAGAATTTTGCATCTGTGTTCATCAGTGATATTGGCCTATAGTTTTCTTTTTTTGTGACATCTTTGTCTGGTTTTGGTATCAGGGTGATGGTGGCTTCATAGAATGAATTTGGGAGTGTTCCTCCCTCTGCTATGTTTTGGAAGCATTTGAGAAGAATAGGTGTTAGCTCTTCTCTAAATGTTTCATAGAATTTGCCTGTGGAGCCATCTGGTCCTGGGCTTTTGTTTGTTGGAAGATTTTTAATCACAGTCTCAATTTCAGTGCTTGTGATTGGCCTGTTTATATTTTCTGTTTCTTCCTGGTTCAACCTCGGAAGGTTGTGCTTTTCTAAGAATTTGTCCGTTTCTTCCAGGTTGTCCATTTTATTGGCATATAGTTGCTTGTAGTAATCTCTCATGATCCTTTGTATTTCTGCAGTGTCAGTTGTTGCTTCTCCTTTTTATTTCTAATTCAGTTGATTGAGTCTTCTTCCTTTTTTTCTTGATGAATCTGGCTAATGGTTTATCAATTTTGTTTCCCTTCTCAAAGAACCAGCTTTTAGTTTTATTGATCTTTGCTATTGTTTCCTTCATTTTTTTTTCCATTTATTTCTGATCTGATTTTTATGATTTCTTTCCTTCTGCTAACTTTGGGGTTTTTTTTTTGTTCTTTATTTCTCTAATTGCTTTAAGTGTAAGGTTAGGTTGTTTATTTGAGATTTTTCTTGTTTTTTGAGGTAGGATTGTATTGCTATAAACTTTCCTCTTAGAAGTGCTTTTTCTGCATCCCATGGGTTCTGGGTCATTGTGTTTTCATTGTCATTTTTTCTCTAGGTATTTTTTTATTTCCTGTTGATTTCTTCAGTGATCTCTTGGTAATTTAGCAGTGTATTGTTTAGCCTCCATGTGTTTGTATTTTTTACAGTATTTTTCCTGTAATTGATATCTAGTCTCATAGCGTTGTTGTCAGAAAAGATACTTGATACGATATCCATATTCTTAAATTTACCAATGCTTGATTTGTGACCAAAGATATGGTCCCTCCTGGACAATGTTCCATGAACACTTGAGAATAAAATGTATTCTGTTGTTTTTGGATGGAATGTCCTGTAAATATCAATTAAATCCATCTTGTTTAATGTGTCATTTAAAGCATGTGTTTCCTTATATATTTTCATTTTGGATGATCCGTCGATTGGTGAAAGTGGGGTGTTAAAGTCCCCTACTATGATTGTGTTACTGTCCATTTCCTGTTTTATGGCTGTTAGCATTTGCCTTCTGTATTGAGATGTTCCTATGTTGGGTGCATAAATATTTACATTTGTTATGTCTACTTCTTGGATTGACCCCTTGATCATTATGTAGTGTCCTTCTTTGTCTCTTGTAATAGTCTTTATTTTAAAGTCCATTTGTCTGATATGAGAATTGCTACTCCAGGTTTCTTTTGATCTCCATTTGCATGGAATATCTGTCTCTATCCCCTTACTTTCAGTCTGTATGTGTCCCTAGGTCTGAAGTGGGTCTCTTGTAGACAGCATATATATATTGGTCTTGTTTTTGTATCCATTCAGCCAGTCTGTGTCTTTTGGTTAGAGCATTTAATCGATTTACATTTAAGGTAATTATCGATATGTATGTTCCTGTTACCATTTTCTTAATTGTTTTGGGTTTGTTTTTGTAGGTCTTTTCCTTCTCTTGTGTTTCCTGACTAGAGAAGTTCCTTTAACATTTGTTGTAAAGTTGGTTTTGTGGTGCTGAATTCTCTTATCTTTTGCTGTCTGTAAAGGTTTTTTAAATTTCTCTGTCGAATCTGAATGTGATCCTTGCTAGGTAGAGTAGTCTTGGTTGTAGGTTTTTCACTTTCATCCCTTTAAATATGTCCTGCCACTCCCTTCTGGTTTGCAGAGCTTTTGCTGCAAAATCAGCTGTTAACCTTATGGGGATTCCCTTGTATGTTATTTGTTGCTTTTCCCTTGCTGCTTTTAATATTTTTTCTTTGAATTTAATTTTTGATAGTTTGATTAATATGTGTCTTGGTGTGTTTCTCCTTGGATTTATCCTGTATGGGACTCCATGCGCTTCCTGGGTTTGATTGACTATTTCCTTTCTCATGTTAGGGAAGTTTTCAACTGTACTCTCCTCCAATATTTTCTCAGACCCTTTCTTTTCTCTTCTTCTTCTGTGATCCCTATAATTTGGATGTTGGTGTGTTTAATGTTGTCCCAGAGGTCTCTAAGTCTGTCCTCAATTCTTTTCATTCTTTTTTCTTTATTCTGCTCTGCAGTACTCATTTCCACTATTTTGTCTTCCAGGTCACTTATCTGTTCTTCTGCCTCAGTAATTCTGCTATTGATTCCCTCCAGAGAATTTTTAATTTCATTTATAGTGTTGTTTATCATTGTTTGTTTGCTCTTTAGTTCTTTTAGGTCCTTGTTAAATGTTTCTTGTATTTTCTCCCTTCTATTTCAAAGTTTTTGGATGATCTTTATATCATTACTCTGAATTGTTTTTCAGGTAGACTGCCTATTTCCTCTTCTTTTGTTTGGTCTGGTGGGTTTTTACCTTGCTCCTTCATCTTCTGCATATTTCTCTGTCTTCTCATTTTGTTTAACTTACTGTGTTTGTGGTCTCCTTTTTGCAGGATGCAGGTTCATAGTTCCCTTTCTTTTTGTTGTCTGCCCCCAGTGGGTGAGGTTGACTCAGTGGGTTGTGTAGACTTCCTTGTGGAGGGGTCTGGTGCCTGTGTTCTGGTGGGTGGGGCTGGACCTTGTCTTTCTGGTGGGCAGTGCTATGTCCGGTGGTGTGTTTTGGTGTTTCCGTGAAGTTAGTATGATTTTAAGCAGCCTCTCTTCTAATGGTGGGTTTGTGTTTCTGTCTTCCTAGTTGTTTGGCATGGGGCATCTAGCAGTAGAATTTGCTGGCTGTTGGGTGGAGCTGGGTCTTAGTGTTGAGACGGAGATCTCTGGGAGAGCTCTCACTGATTGATATTACATGGGCTCAGGAAGTCTCTGGTGGTCCAATGTCCTGATCTTGGCTCTCCCACCTTGGAGGCTCAGGCCTGATGCCAGGCCAGAGCACCAAGTCCCTGTCAGCCACATGGGTCAGAAGATGAGGGAGAAAAAAAAGAAAGAAAGAATAATAATAAATAATAATAAATTGAAAAAAATTATTAAAATGAAAAAATAATAAAAAAACAAAAGAAGAGAGCAACCAAACCAATAAACAAATCCACCAATGACAACAAGTGCTAAACACTAAACTAAGATAAACATAAAAATCAGAAACAAATCAGTTGCCAACAGCAAGCCCCAAGTCTCCAGTTGCTTCCAAATCCACCGCTACAGTTTTGGGATGATTCATTGTGTATTCAGGTATTCTGCAGATTCAAGGTACATCAAGTTGATTGGGGGGATTTAATCCACTGCTCCTGAGGCTGCACAGAGAAATTTCCCTTTCTTTTCTTTGTTCACACAGCTCCTGGGGTTCAGCTTTGGTTTTGGCCCCACCTCTGCGTGTATGTTGCCCTCAAGTATCCATTCCCCACCCAGACAGGAGGGGGTTAAAGTAGTGACTGATTAGGGGGCTCTTGCTCATTCAGGCAGGGGTGTAGGTAGGGGTACGGTAGTTATAATTGGAATGCGGGGTGAACCTGTGGTGGCAGAGGCCGGCATGATGTTGCAACAGCCTTGGGCATGCTGTGTGTTCTCCTGGGGAAGTTGTCCCTGGATCACGGGACCTTGGCAGTGGTGGGCTGCACAGGTTCCTGGGGGGCGGGGTGTAGATAATGACCTGTGCTTGCACACAGGATTCTTGGTGGCTGCAGCAGCAGTGTTAGCATTTCATGCTTGTCTCTGGGGTCCAAGCTGATAGACGTGGCTCATGCCCATCTTTGAAGCTCATTTAGGCGGTGCTTTGAATCCCCTCTCCTCGTGCACCCTGAAACAATGGTCTCTTGCCTCTTAGGCAGGTCCAGACTTTTTCTCGGACTCCCTCCCGGCTAGCTGTGGTGTACTAACCCCCTTCAGGCTGTGTTAATGCAGCCAACCCATCTTCTCCCTGGGATCTGACCTCTGAAGCCCAAGCCTTAGCTCCCAGCCCCCACCTGTCCCGGCAGGTGACAAGCAGACAAGCCTCTCAAGCTGGTGAGTGCTAGTCAGCACCGATTCTCTATACAGGAATCTCTCCACTTTGCCCTCTGCACCCCTGTTGCTGCGCTCTCTTCCATGGCTCTGAAGCTGCCTCCCCACTACCCCCATCTCCGCCATGAAGGGACTTCCTAGTGTGTGGAAACTTTTCCCCCTTCGCAGCTCCCTCCCAGAAGTGCATGTCCTGTCCCTATTCTTTTGTCTCTGTTTTTTCTTTTTTCTTTTGCCCTACCCAGGTAGTGGGAAGTTTCTTGCCTTCTGGGAGGTCTGAAGTTTCCTAACAGCGTTCAGTAGGTGTTCTGTAGGAGTTGTTCCACATGTAGATGTATTTCTCATGTATTTGTGGGGAGGAAGGTGATCTCCACATCTTACTTCTGTGCCATCTTGAAGGTCTCCCCCAGCATTCGGTTAGTTTTTAAATGCTGGACTCAGTTTTGACTGAGTTCTGAGTAACAGTACTGATAGAGCCTTAAAAGCAGAAAAAACAAAAACAAAAAACTGTTCTGTCTTTATTCTAACAGTTGTGTGGCCTAGATAAAATGATATTTATGATATAGCTAGTGGGAAGCAGCCGTATAGCACAGGGAGATCAGCTCAGTGTTTTGTGATCACCTAGAGTGGTGGGAGAGGGACGGTGGGAGGGAGACACAAGAGGGAGGAGATATGGGGATATATGTATATGTATAGCAGATTCACTTTATTATAAATCAGAAACTAACACACCATTGTAAAGCAATTATACTTCAATGAAGATGTTAAAATAAAAATACAGACTAAGAGACGTGAGAGGTTCCAGTAAAGGAAGTGGTCATCTGTGGTAAAAGATAATAAAAAGTCTCTTGCCTCTTCGGCAGCTCCAAACTTTTTCCCGGACTCCTTCCCAGCTAGCTGTGGCTCACTAGCCCCTTCAGGCTGTGTTCACGCAGCCAACCCCAGTCCTTTCCCTGGGATCCGACCTCCGAAGCCCTAGCCTCAGCTCCCAGCCCCCACCTGTCCTGGTGGTTGAGCAGACAAACCTCTCAGGCTGGTGAGTGCTGGTCAGCACTGATCCTCTGTGTGGGAATCTCTCTGCTTTGTCCTCTGCACCCCTGTTGCTGTGCTCTCCTCCATGGCTCTGAAGCTTCCCACCTGCCCACTCTTGGTCTCTGCCAGTGAAGGGGCTTCCTAGTGTGTGGAAACTTCTCCTTCACAGCTCCTTCCCAGAGATGCAGGTCCTGTCACTCTTCTTTTGTCTCTGTTTTTTCTTTTTTCTTTTGCCCTACCCAGGTATGTGGGTATTTTCTTGCTTTTTGGGAAGTCTTCTGCCAGCGTTCAGTAAGTGTTCTGTAGGAGTTGTTCCACATGTAGTTGTATTTTTGATGTATTTGTGGGGAGGAAGGTGATCTCCGTGTCTCACTCCTCTGCCATCATGAAGGTCCCCCCTGTAAGGTATTTCTATACATGTTCTGCTCTTCGGTTGGATTGTGAGTACTTTCTGGGCAGGGATCAAATCTTATTCTTTCTTGTTTTTCTAAGTTTGTCAAGCCTTTTACGGTAACCACTTTTATCAATATCATTGTTTATATTCCAAAGGAGCAAATCTTTTCTGGCAACACAAAGGGTACAACTCATATGTCCATATTCTCTTTTCCTTTTTAAGGCTGCAGTCATCAATAGATAAAGGTGAAAAATACAATCTATGTCCCTAAATTCTTCATTTCTAAGTCAGAGCATCAAAATATTTTGGGATACACATCTCATGGCCTTTGGCAGATCGGATGAATCTTGGAGGCTCTGTGTCATATCATGGATTTATTGTCCTAAAAGAGAATATGTCTCTATTACATGCCATGTCATTTTATACATAAACCTCTTCCTAATTCTAAATAGGTGGATACTAGCAGCTATTGCATCTCGCTTCCTCCCTGGCAAATGTGAAAGGAATCTTTATTTTATTCAGCTCATATAAACTGAGCTATTGATATATTCTGGGCATTGTTCTAGATGCTGTGGGCAAAGCATCTAGTGAACAACACAAGGCCCTTACAGTTAGGGAGCTTAGAATCTAGCATTGAGTAGAACAGGTAAAAATCACATATATGACCTAACTTAATGAGAGCATTTTGGATAGTGATACATAGTCATATGAAAAGAGAACATGGCCAAGTAATTAACTAATGGAGAGATGGAGAGAGCTACTTCTGTATTGTGTGGTCAGGAAGAATGATCTCTCAGGAGATAGTTGACTGGAAACTGGACTGACAAGAAGACAGCGTTGTGGATCATTGGAAGGAAATTTAGAAGCCATTGAAAGATTTCACCTAAGGATATGAAATAATCTGATTTCCATTTTAAAAGATCAATCTGGCTGCTTTGTTGAGATTGACTTGTGAAGTGCCAAGATTATAAGCAGAAAGACCAGTCATTTCCTAAATCCAGGAAAGAAGTGGTATAGCTTGGGCTAGGATGGTGGCAATGGAAGTAGAAAAGAAGAGACAGATTTTCTACATATATTTTAGGAAAATATGGCAGGACTTTGGAATGAGTGAAAGAAATGGATGAATCAAGGATAGCTTCTAATTACTGTATGGATCTTACTAACATTTTTTGAATTGGAGAAGACTGGGGACAAATGTGTTCTGGAATATAAATCAAGAATTCCATCTTGATCATGTTGGGTTTGAGATGCTTCCTAGACAGGCAAATGGAGAGTTAAGTAAGCAATGGGATATGCAAGTCCTAAGCAGTGGGATATGCCAGTCCTAAACTCAGTGGAGAGATCAGACCTGGAGACACATATTTAGAAGTCATTGAATACAGGTAGTATGTAAACCCAAGAGTGGATATCACCCAGAATGACAGCATAGATAGAACAAAGCAGGTGGTAGGACTGAACCCCAGGGTATTCCAAATTTAGAGGCCAAGAGGTGGAATTAGCAAAGGAGAGTGGGAGGGAGCCTCCAGGGAGGCCGGAGGAAAACACAGAAAGAGTCATGTCTCACAAAAAAGGAAAGTGAGGGTTTAAATAAAGAAGGTTTATTCAACTTGGTTAAATTCTACTGAGAGGCTGAACTGGATAAAGATAGAGAAGCGGCCATTGGGATGAACAATATGAAGATGACTTCAACAAGAGCAATGTAGAACATAAGCCCAACTGTGATATGTTGTAACAGAGAAGAGGAGGTAGTGAGGACATTTTCAAGAAGGTATTGTACAAAGAGGAGAAGATATGTGTCAATATCTGAAGAGAAAAGTAATATCAGGGGATATATATAATTTCTACTTATAATTTCTACTTTTTTTTTGCTTTGTAGTCTCCTATTTATTTCTTAAAATATTAGCTCTTTACCATATCTTTAGAAATTTTATTTTTATTAAAAATTTTATTGCAATATAGTTGCTTTACAATGTTGTGTTAGTTTCTGCTGTAAAGCAAAGTGAATCCATTATACATGCACATATATCCACTCAGTTTTAGATTCTTTTCCCATATAGGTCATTACAGAGTATTGAATAGAGTTCCCTGTCCTATACCATAGGCCCTTATTAGTTATCTATTTTATATATAGCAGTGTGTATATGTCAATCCCAGTCTCCCAATTTATCCCTCCCCCTCTTATCCCCTGGTTTGTTTTCTACATCTGTGACTCTACTTCTGTTTTGTAAATAACATTTGTACCCTTTTGTTTAAGATTCCACCTGTAAGAGATATCATATGATATTTGTCTTTCTCTGTCTGTACTTCACTCAGTATGACAATCTCTAGGTCTATCCATGTTGCTGGAAATGGCATTATTTTGTTCTTTATTTAATGACTGAGTAATATTCCATTGTATATATGTATCACATCTTCTTTATCCATTCCTCTGTTGATGGACACTTAGGTTGCTTCCTTGTCTGGCTATGGTAAATAGTGCTGCAATGAACATTGGGGTGCGTGTATGTTTTTGAATTATGGTTTTCTCTAAATATGTGCCCAGGAGTGGGATTGCTGGGTCGTATGGTAGTTCCATTTTTAGTTTTTCAGGGAACCTCCATAGTGGCTGTTACCAATTTACATTCCCACCAACAGTGCAAGAGGGTTCCCTTTTCTCCACACCCTCTCCAGCATTTATTGTTTGTTGATTTTTTGATGATGGCCATTCTGACCAGTGTGAGTTGGTACCTCATTGTGGTTTTGATTTGCATTTCTCTAATAATTAGTGATGTTGAGCATCTTTTCAGGTGTTTTTTGGCCATCTGAATGTTTTCTTTGGAGCAATGTCTGTTTCAGTCTTTCACCCATTTTTTAATTGGGTTGTTCATTTTTTTGATATTGAGCTGCATGAGCTGTTTGTATATTTTGGAGATTAATCCCTTGTCGGTTGCTTCATTTGCAAATATTATCTCCCATTCTGAGGGTCATCTTTTTGTTTTTTTTATGGTTTCCTCTGCTGTGCAAAAGCTTTTTTTAATAAAAAAAAGTAATTTATTTATTTATTTATTTTTGGCTGCATTGGGTCTTTGTTGCTGCACACGAGCTTTCTCTAGTTGTGGCGAGCGGGGGCTACTCTTCATTGTGGTGTGCAGGCTTCTCATTGCAGTGGCTTCTTTTTGTTGTGGAGCATGGACTCCAGGTGCACGGACTTCAGTAGTTGTGGCACACAGGCTCAATAGTTGTGGCTCATGGGCTCTAGAAAGCAGGCTCAGTAGTTGTGGCGCACAGGCTTTGTTACTCCACGATATGTGGGATCTTCCCGGACCAGGGCTCCAACCAGTGTCCCCTGCATTGACAGGTGGATTCTTAACCACTGTGCAACCAGAGAAGTCCCTGTGCAAAAGCTTTTAAGTTTAATTAGATCCCATTTATTTATTTTTGTTTTTATTTTCATTACTCTAGTAGGAGGTTCAGAAAGGATCTTGCTGCAGTTTATGTCAAAGCGTGTTCTTCCTATGTTTTCCTCTAAGAGTTTTATAGTGTCTGGCCTTATATTTAGGTTTTAATCCATTTTAAGTTTATTTTTGTGTATGGTGTTTGGGAGTGTTCTAATTTCATTCTTTTACATGCAGCTGTCCAGTTTTCCCACACCATTTATTGAAGAGGCTGGCTTTTCTCCATTGTATATTCTTCTTCTTTGTCATAGATTAAGTGACCATAGGTGTGTGGGTTTATCTCTGGGCTTTCTATCCTGTTCCATTGATCTATATTTCTATTTTTGTGCCAGTACCATACTGTCTTGATTACTGTAGCTTTGTAGTATAGTCTGAAGTCTGGGAGCCTGATTCCTCCAGCTCCGTTTTTCTTTCTCCAGATTGCTTTAGCTATTCGGGGTCTTTTGTGTTTCCATACAAATTGTGAATTTTTTTGTTCTAATTCTGTGAAAAATGCCATTAGTAATTTGATAGGGATTGCATTGAACCTGTAGATTGCTTTGTGTAGCATAGTTGTTTTCACAATATTGATTCTTCCAATCCAAGAACATGGTATATCTCTTCATCCATTTTTGTCATCTTTTATTTCTTTCATCAGTGTCTTACAGTTTTCTGAGTACAGGTCTTTTGCCTCCTTAGGTAGGTTTATTCCTAGGTTTTTTTTTTTTTTTTTTTTGATGCAATGGTAATTGGGATTGTTTCCTTAATTTTTCTTTCAGATCTTTCATTGTTAGTGTACAGGAATGCAAGAGATTTCTGTGCATTAATTTTGTATCCTGCAACTTTACCAAATTCATTGATGTGTGCTAGTAGTTTTCTGTTAGTATCTTTAGGATTTTCTGTGTATAGTATCATGTCATCTGCAAACGATGACAGTTTTACTTCTTCTTTGCCAATTTGGATTCCTTCTAATTCTTTTTCTTCTCTGATTGCTGTGGCTAGGACTTCTAAAACTATGTTGAATAATAGTTGTGACAGTGAATATTTTTGTCTTGTTCTTGATATTAGAGAAAATGCTTTCAATTTTTCACCATTGAGAATGATGTTTGCTGTGGGTTTGTCATATATGGTCTTTATATGCTGAGGTAGTTTCCCTCTGTGGTCAGTTTCTGGAGAGTTTTTATCATAAATGGGTGTTGAATATTGTCAAAAGCTGTTTTTGCAGCTATTGAGATGATAACATGGTTTTTATTCCTCAATTGGTTAATGTGGTGTATCACATTGATTGATTTGCGTATATTGAAGAATCCTTGCATTCCTGGGAGAAATCCCACTTGATCATGGTGGATGATCCTTTTAATGTGTTGTTGGATTCAGTTTGCCAGTATTTTGTTGAAGATTTTTGTGTCTATGTTCATCAGTGATATTGGCCTGTAATTTTCTTTTTTTGTGTGATATCTTTGTCTGGTTTTGGCATCAGGATGATTGTAGCCTTATAGAATGAACTTGGGAGTATTTCTTCCTCGGTAATTTTTTGGAATAGTTTGAGAAGGGTAGGTGTTAACTCTTCTCTAAATATTTGATAGAATTTGCCTGTGAAACCATCTGGTCCTGGACTTTCGTTTGTTGGAAGATTTTTAATCACTGTTTCAATTTCAGTACTTACGATTGTTCTGTTCATATTGTCTATTTCTCCCTGGTTCAGTCTTGGAAGGTTGTACCTTTCTACGAATTTGTCCATTTTGTCCATGTTGTCCATTTTATTGGCATATATTTGCTTCTAGTAGTATCTTATGATCCTCTGTATTTCTGTGGTGTCTGTTGTAACTTCTCCTTTTTCACTTCTGATTTTATTGAGTTGAGTCCTCTCCCCATTTTTCTTGATTAATCTGGCTCAATGTTTATCAATTTTGTTTATGTTCTCAAAGATCCAGCTTTTAGTTTCATTGATCTTTGCTATTCTTTTCTTCATATCTATTTCATTTATAACTGCTTTGATCTTTATGATTTCTCTCCTTCTACCAACTTTGGGTTTTGTTTGTTCTCCTTTCTCTAGTTGCTTTAGTTGTAAGGTTTGGTTGTTTATTTGAGATTTTTTTGTTTCTTGAGGTAAGATTGTATTGCTATAAACTTCCCTCTTAGAACTGCTTTTGCTGCATCCCATAGGTTTTGGATCATCATGTTTTTGTTGTCTTTGTCTCTAGGTATTTTTGATTTCCTCTGTGATTTTTTCAGTGTTCCATTGGTTATTTAGTAACATATTGTTTAGCCTCTGTTTACTTTTTTTTTAAAGATGCAAAATATCATAACTATTATTAGAGCATGGTCTTGTTGTTTCCTAAGGAAATGGCCCAGTAAAAAGGAGTGGGTTGATGACTGTCACAGTTATCAATGCATTGCCTCTCAGCTCCAAATTCACCCATCAGTATATTCTCTGCAGTGACAGACAGAATTATTTTAAGTACCTCTCCTTAAGGTGAGCGTGTTGTTGAGCTTTGTCATTAGAGGGCATTGGAGGGACAGTACAGGAGGAAGGCACTATCCCCTGTCACTGCCTACAACAGTGGGTGGGCATTGTGAGTATGGAGAGTTCCAGTGGAGCTCTTCCTGTCTTGTTCCTAGAACCAGGCAATTTCTCAGTGACCTTGTAGGCTTGTCCTTTCCCAACAATAACTTTCCCTGGCTTTCGTACACTGAAAACGACAATCTGTGGCTTCCTGCCAGTGAAGGCCTCCTGCTTGCACAGGCCCCGATTCCCTCTCTAGGTCCCTGGGCAGGTCAGCTGTCCTGACCCCCACCCACTTTACATGCCCCCATCCCTGCTTGCCGATCACCTGTATTCCATCTGCACTACAGAGGGTCACTTTCTGCTTGCCCAGCAATTGCAGACCATCTGTGACCTGGACAAACCAGTGATCTTTTCCGCTGCCCAGTGGGCTGAACTACATCTTCCTCAGCAGGGTCTGAATTCTAGCCTTGGGGAGGGCTCCTTCCAAGTTGCTCCTTCCTTGGATACCCTCTCCCTTCCCTAAGGGTACAATATAGAGTTTCCTTCTATCTTACAGTCACTCGTTTATCAGAGTGTAATAATTTTTTATATCAGACGTCCTGTAATTTTTAATATTGTCAGTTTCTTCTCAGTATACTCTTTAACATCCTTACCTCTTGATAATAATCATTTCCCTTGGAAATATTTACCTTTTTGTTTCCTTTAGAAATATTTATCCATCTTGTCTAAGAATCCATTCTATCCAAAAGGCTGTGTGCCAGTAATTTTTACTTGTTTCTCTCATTGGAAGACCAATTTGCAGTTGCTACAGACATACTGCGCAAGCATCTCAGACAGGAAATGACCCACCAAACATCAAGCAGACGTGGCAACAGTTACTCTGTGTTTATAATGATTCATTTTGAGAAAAACTGATTCATTTTTGGGAAGAACTGAAATCATTTTGGATTTCCGCTAGAAAGTGCTCACTTCTGAGGTCTATCATTCTGAATGCATTACCCTGAGCTTGCACTTCCTCTTAGGGTTCACACATTACAAACAAATACTTCTTCTCTTTTCTTTTCTTTCAAAAAAAAATCTCTGGGTCACATTCTAATTTTAGTTGCTCTTCTAAAATTATAGTCCTCTGTGTTCTTTAAAAAAAAATCTGACCCTTTAGCAAGACCTTCAGTGACCCTGCCAACCTTACCCAATTGGAGAGTGGTAATGGAAAGTCACTTTATTAATAAAAGAAAACAGATGCTGTTCCAAAGTTCCATGGTTTCACAACTGTTGTTCATTCTGACGTTAGCAACTATAGCAGTCTGTGATGATGCCTGAGTTATGTTACCAGTCCCTCTCTCCCTCCCTCCCTTCTTTCTTTCCTTCTTTTCTCTCTCGCTCTCCCTTTCTCTTTCTCTCTCTCCCTTCCTCTCCCCTTCCTCCCTCCCTATTCTTTCCCTCCCTCCCTCCCTCCCTTTATTTTCTTCCTTCTCTTTCTCCTTCTTTTCTTCCTTCTCTCTTTCCTACCCTCTCTCTTATTTTCCTTCCTTTTCTCCCTCCCTCAGTTGCCTTCCCATTATAATTAGGGTAGAATTCAAACTCCTTGCCATAGACTACAAAGGCCACATGTGATCTGGTCCCTACCTTCCTCTCTAACTTCTTCTCCCTCCATACTTCTCGCACTGACAATACTCCAGGCATAATGGTCTCCTGTTCTTTAAATAAACCAAGCTCCATCATGTCTCAGGGGTTTGGTACTTGCCATTCTTTCTTAAGGATTGCTGTCTTCAGTTTGTCTCATGGATGCCTCCTTTCCATTATTTTGATCTCGCTTGTAATGGCTTCTCCTCTGAGATGCCTTTTTGAAATGCTCTAACTAGTCACCTCCATCACCACCATGCTGTCACTCTGCATCACATTACCCTATTATATACTTTGTTCATACTACTTTAGTAGTGTGGGATTATTTTATATCTTTTTTGTTTATCTTTTTCCTTTATTACAATATAAGTTCTTTGATGGCAAAAAATTCATGTGCCTTTTGGACCACTGTATCCCTAAAGTCTTGAATAGTTCCTGACACATGATAAGGGACTTACTATTTTTGACCATCTGTTTACTGGGCACTGAACTGTGAATTGTGGTTCATGGGCAAATAAGTAGAAAAATTATTATCCCTTTCCTGAAGGAAACTGGATAAATGGATTTAAGATATTCCTATTATAATTGTCTTTTCCTAGATGGAACAAGAGTACGTCAGGGGCCCAGTGATATCTGGGGCATGGTTTAGAGGGAAAAATTAAAGAAGGATATTATACCAAAATACTTTATAATAATTATATCACCCTATTCAACTGAAATTCTCATATTCTTTTTCGGTCAAATTTTGGGAAGGCCTATTACAATGCAAGTGAGGGTGATGAAAATAGTAACCCATATGTGTAGATTATAGAAACCAATGTTGATTATCTACATTATGGTTTTCAAACATTTTAAGCGGTAGAACCTTTTTTTCAAATCAAAAGCCTACCCAGAAGCCCAATAAACATGGGTAAAAATGGCTGATATTCTGGCTGAAGTGGTGTGGAAGAACTGGTACCCTGCGCACCGAGCACTTCTCCTAACTCCTGTCCCTCCAGGCAGTACCTGCAGCACCACCCAGAGCTGTACAGAGCAAGGTTTGAAAATCACAAATCTCCGACTAACTCCTTCGTTTCAGAAACTGAGGCCCAGAGAGCTGAAGTGACTTATCCAAAGTTATGTAATTACTGTCAACAGAAGGACTGAAGCCCGGCTCTCTGAATCCTAGAGCACTGTGCTTTCAACTGTTTTATCTGGTATTCCTAAAGGATAAATTCTATAGAATAGATTAGCTCCTAGCAGTGGGAGTCCCTCTAGGGAGAGAAATGTCAGAGGCTTTCAGTATCCAGAGGGTCTTGCTTCAAATTCTGTTGCTCCTTCAGGACCATGTACAGGGAGCATTGCCTCAAAAGGCTTCTCTTCCCACTTGGAAATCATCTTGAACTTGTCTCGTAAATAAGGAAATGGGACTACTTTCTCCAAATATTTATTTTATAATGACTTTATTGCTCTGAATTTCCATGCATCACAGAGAACTTTTAACCATTAGGTGTCTTGACTTCCTGCTTGTGAAAAGTGGCATGACTCTGATCAAGAAGTGTAGCTCCTTTTCATAAGTATTTTTGTGTTTATTTGTAAGTGGAAGCCCAAATTAGAAATAACTGATTTGGTTGAGTTGCTGGTTAATAAATCAGCCATAGTGCAGATTTTCTCTTTTTAATTGAGAGTTCAGAGCCAACAGCATCTGGCATGATAGCAAACACTTAATAGATGTCTTTAATTAAGTGACTAAATTAAAGCGATATGTTTTATCTAGCAAATAAAGTTTAACAATATATTAATCTGATTTCTGACTACAGATTGGGACGGGTGGACATTATTTGTGCCATATGCAATTGTTATATCCCAGGCATCAATAATGCTCACATTGAGATCCTGAAAAATGTCCTTTATGGCAAGATATTGGATGTAACCATGAAAGTCACTAAATCTCTCCACATCAGTGTGCATCTCCCTGATGTTTTCTGCCTTGATGATAACCACAGTGTCTGGGCTTCTCAGAAGAAGGCGCTGAACTGCATCGTGGATACTGAGGGCCCTTCGGAGAAAAACATTAATGGGAAAGGGTCTGAAGTGCTGGCCCAGAGAGATAACAATGATAGTACTTTTTCCTCCTCCAGTTCTGTCAATAACCCGAGTGATGTACTCAATCTCTTTGACTGAATAGGCCAGTGATACAACCAAGGGGTAACTATGCTTTTGCCACTGGATTTTGATATTCTTGTCCAAGTCCACAGCAAATTGTTTTTGAAATTTTCCAGATTCATGCAGATCCACTGACTTCAGGGCTGATGACAAAGGAAAAAAAGTTACAAAGGTCATAAAAATAGAAGAAAAGATTTGGTGTTTATGATTAAATAAGTTAATCCTGACTAATTTATTATAGGTTTAAATGAGAGAATAGTTTGAAAATTATTGAGCAACCAAAAGTGTTATACAAATAAGAAATTATATCTGCCCCTCTGTAGAACCATGTAGAACCAAATTGACTGGCGATGGTGAGCACTGAGATCACTTCACTGGAGGATGATGGAGTCACTTTTGTGGGTATTAGTTTTGTACGTTTTGCTAACTATAGACTAAGTTCATTTGAAGATAGAGAAAGATACCAATTGATGTCTTTATATTTCAAAAAACAAGTAGCCCTATTTCCCCAAGTCCTCTGTAAGTTCCCTTAAGACTGGAATTATATTTTATACTTCTGTGTTTCTTTTACATATGCATGAAATGGCACTGAATACATCATCTATAATAATAATATTACTACTCATTTGTGAAGGACTTTACAGTTTACAAAGCATTTATTAGGACTGATATATTCATTTACTTCAAAGCTCAATATATATGCATATATATATTTAATTGCCATATTGTAGAAAAGAAAACCAAGAGATGAAATGACGTGTTCAAGATTACACAACTAGTAAGTGACAGAATCTGTACCTAAACTTGAAGTTTCTCACAATTCTTGTGAAAGTAGTCTACCCAATCTTAAAACTTTTGAAAAGTATAATATGGATAGAAGAAAATGAAGTCCCTTCATTTTTCATCGTATTAATTAGACCCTTGTCAAACTATCAAGGCCAGCTGCTTTGTAGCTAGAACTTCTGAGGAAAATGTGTAGTAAAGGATTATTAATGCTTTGTAACATGTATCATCTTAGAAGTAAAGCGCTGCACTTAAAATCTTAACCAGTGTGGTTTGAAAATAGTGATGCTGGAGGGTTGGGTGGAGGAAAAGGGCAGAATTTTTTCTTCATTCCGCTTCTAACATATTTCAGTTTCCTTTTCCAAAGCACACTGTAGCCATACAATTTAACTTTTAACAATATGTGCAACAGATGTTTTGCTACCACAACTTGAAAGGTCAGCCAAGAGGGTAGGTAGCTCAATAATTTAGTACTTTCTATAAACTAAGAGACCCACAGTTATAGGATGTGATGCTAGAGGTTATCCCCAGACCCTTAATTTTATAGATGAGGAAACTGAGGTCTGGTGGAGTTTAGTCATTTACCAGAGGTCACAATTTAAAACTCTCCCCTTCTGTTGGAGGGGATCCAAGGCCCTGCTGATTTTCACTTTTTACTGGGAGGATCAGCTTACACCCTAAGTTGGAGATCACAAGAGTGGCATCCTGTCAGGAAGGCCAACAGGGAGCCACACCAGCTGCACTGTCCCCAGTGGTAAAAGCCAGGGTCCAGGACAGGCAGTGACAGTTTTCCAGGTAAGAGTGCTAAGATCTACTAGTGGATTCTGAATTAGTATTGATGCATTCTTGGTTTAGTAAAAGGAGCAACTGGACTAGGATTCTAGCAAATGAATTCTAGCCCCAACTCTGATGTGAACTAATGATAATCATTGCAATAGCTGTTGTTTACTGGGCACTTTCTGAGTGCTCATGTGTCTTGCAATGTGTTAAATATTTTATAACCATTACCTCATTTACTCTTTATAACCACCGCCAGATGCTGTTGTTATTTTTAGTTCATTGATGAGGAAAATAAGTACTATGCCCAAGGTCATGGCTTCTAAGTGGCACAATCTAGGTCTGTTAGGCTCCAAAGCCCCTACTTTTAACCACTGTGCCTACCTGATGTGAAGCCATTATCTTACTCCTAGCATCTGTGCTTCCATGATATAATAATAGTGATGACAGCTTACACCAAAGGAAACTTAGTATGTAGCAAACGGTATTCTAAATGCATTGTGTATATTACCTCATTTTACCAGGTGGGTTCTATTTTCATCTCCATTTTACAGATGAGGGAACTAAGGACAAAATCACTATGTAGTTATGTAACTTGCCCAAGCCCATCCAGCTAGGACATGTAGAGGCCATATTTTGATCCCAAGACATCTGGATTTAGAATCCACACCCTTAATCATCATGCCATCTGTAGAAGGTGGACAGTATAATATCTTATTATTGTCTGCTCTGTCCATGATTTTCTGAGCATGCTGGATAAATACTGAAGTGTGAATTTTGCAGGGATAGGCATGGAGTAAACCTTTTTCTAAACTGGCTCCCTTCTAGTCAATAAATGTATTCTTTTAAAGAAAAGACAATGATGTCTTGTGAAAAGTGTTGGTGTGCTGTGATTAACAAATATGAAAAAGAAGAGGCATTTCCCATATTCATTTCTCCCCTTGAAATGAAAAAGATGTTTCTGAAAAGGATATGAGTAATAGCTTAGACAGGCATACTCTTGATACTGCTTTTGAAGTATTCAATCCACTGGCGGATCGTGGAATCTCCCATTAGATGTATGAATTTTCCTCTCAGGCATTCTTTCATTTCGATTGGAGCCAAACTACAGGAGACAGGATTCCATGTGTCTTTCCAGACATATCCACTGGGGATTGTGGATGCCATTCCAAACTTGCATTTCTTTTTCATTGGAGCTGTCTTTTCTGCTAAAGAATCAACAAGATAGGATCTTCTAAAATATCACTTTACCCATCAGTATTTATTAAGAACCAACTGTCTTTTCTAAGTATCCTTTTAATAGGGTGTGAGGATGGAGGAAAAGCCTTATTGAAGCATCATTATCTTAATGGAATACTTATTTTTCAGAAAAAATTTTCTCTGATAAGAATTTTCTAAATGATACCCATTAATGTTCATTACAGAGAACAAGATTTCTCCCAGGAAAAAGGCCTTCTAGGTAAAATTTAAGTATTTGTTTGCCTTCTTATGAAAGGAAAGACATCAATTCTTGCTTAGTAATGAAAACTCAATTATCTTGTCATTTTATCCCACTTTACCCCCAAGTTTATCACACACTGTCCTAGTGTGTTTTTTGTTTCTGTTTTTCTTTCTTTCAAAGAGCTCAGATTTTTATTGAACGTGTTACTAAAGAGGTTTAGTCAAAAAGACCAAAGCCCATGTCATCATCAGACTCTTCAGATTCTTCTTTCTTTGCTTCCACTTTCTTCTTTTCAGCTGGGGCAGCAGTGGTGGGGCGGGCGGGACCTGCTGCTGGGGCAGCACCAGCTGCTGGGGTAGGTCCACCAGTCCCCACGTTGCAGATGAGGCTCCCGATGTTGACATTCGCCAAAGCCTTTGCAAACAAGCCTGGCCAGAAAGGTTCAACATTTACACCAGCTGCTTTAATGAGGGCATTGATCTTATCCTCCATGACCGTCACCTCAGCGTCGTGCAGGATGAGGGCCAAGTAGATGCAGGTGAACTCCGAGACAGAGGCCATGGTGGGGGCGAGTGCTAAATGGGGGCTGCCGGGTGTGGTGCTTGTCGCCAGATGAAGTGAGGGCCTCTCCCCAACGCGGCTTTAGCTTCCTCGGAAGGATGGAGCACCTTAGCGGCAGCTGAGGACTGTCATAGTGTCTTAAATGCCACAATCAAACTGTAAATCCTTTGAGTTAAGTGCATGGAAATATAAAAAAAATTAACAACTAATTTGGTTTGGGACCTGGACAGTCCACATGGATATGGCTGTAGGCTGGAGCAGAGTCCTGGAGGTCCAGAACAGGCCAGGTATTAACCCGTTAGTCACTGGTTTGTGAAGAGTCTGGGAATCTGATGGACTGACGTATCTAGCCTTGGTGGTCTTGGGGCAGTGATTATCCACCAACCAAAGGAAGTGGTTTAATATTTTAATAACCGGTATGAGTATCCTTGTGTATCCTGGGTGAAAAATGCCATTTCTACCTGTAGGTCGTATATACACTTCAGTGTAAATGAGTTCAGTAGCAATTAGCAAGTTGTTAATGTCGAATTTAAAGGGACACAAAAGTTCTTGCCTTAAATCATTTTAGATAATGATTTCCTAGGATGTTTTGAGCCAAAGAAATTGAAGAGCAATTAATAAATATAAGTGTGGAATTGCTATTTTATATGTTAAAATGTTTGAAAGGCGGCAAAGACAAAGAGGGGGAAATTGTAATGAATTGACTTATAGAGGGCAGGTTAGAAACCTCTAGATGGTGATTCTTGTGCTTGTAGCAATGTGGGAAGTGCTGATGGTGGTGGTTTGGGAATAAGACCTAGGTGCAAATTAGGAGAGAGTTTTGACATTTGAAGGTTGATGTGTCTGATGGGCAGGTTATCTGTTGCCTGATAGATAATGATAAGATTGATGATGAAAGTTATATTTATTTATTTATTTTTATTATTTTTGGCTGTGTTAGGTCTTCGTTACTGCACGCGGGCTTTCTCTAGTTGTGGCGAGCGGGGGCTACTCTTCCTTGTGGTGCACAGGCTTCTCATTGCGGTGGCTTCTCTTGCTGTGGAGCATGGGCTCTAGGCACACGGGCTTCAGTAGTTGTGGCACGTGGGCTCAGTAGTTGTGTCTCGTGGGCTCTAGAGCACAGGCTCAGTAGTTGTGGCTCACGTGACATGTGGGATCTTAGTTGCTCCGTGATATGTGGGATCTTCCTGGACCAGGGCTCCGTGACATGTGGGATCTTCCTGGACCAGGGCTCAAACCCATGTCCCCTGCATTGGCAGGCGGATTCTTAACCACTGCACCACCAGGGAAGCTCTCATGATGAGAGTTATAAAACAGGTTTATGATTCTATTCATTTATTCACTTAGGTAACTGGCATCTTGACCTACCATAGACCAGCCTGATAAGCAGAGTAACAATAGGACAGGTAATAGTGAATAAGTCCGCAAAAAGAAGAAATGCTTTAAATGGGACTAGTACTAAGTACCACCCGTCAAACACAGGGAGAACTTACTGTTGCATTTGGAGACAGTAATGGCGCCAAACTTTTCCATCATCTCTATACCCACATTTGACCTTAACGAGACAAATATAGAAATTAATCTGCAGGTGGCCCCAAGATCAGAAAACACAAGAAGCCACATTACCCATTGCTTCAGTTATTTCTTGTGATAATAAATTTACATTTACATTTACATTTAATAAATGTAAATTATTAAATTTACATTTCTTGGCCTATTAGTCCAGGGAGTACAGATCCCCAGAAAGTGTACAAGGTAAGTTTTTGAGAAGCAGAAAAAATATATTAGATCCCATGCATATTCACACATGTCTATTTCTCCTCCTCTTTTAATTTTTATTTTATTTATATTTTTTGTTTCAATGATAAGTGTTAAATATCCCAAACCTTTAGGGACTACTGGAGAGTGGGCACTGTCCCCAAATGAATTCACAGACCTTTTCTAAAATGGCTCTTCACAGAGTCCCTAAGTTGATATACTCATAGTAGTTTCCTTTAGATCAACAGATAGGCCAAATCATTACTATATTTGCCCGGGTAGTCTCCAGAAATAATTATTTACCTTTCAAAGAGGCTTCTTTCTTGTTTGCTAAGATAAGACACGGCCTTGTTTTTGGAATGCATGTGGGTGAGTGCAGCACAGGGTATATGTGGAGGCTTCACGCAGTAGAAGGCTTCTTGGTCTCGACTATCCAGGTACTCACACAGTTCAGCACTTGAATTTAAAACCAGGGCGCAATCAGTATTGACATGGGAGGTGCCATTGGCAAACTGGCCTGTGAAGATCACCCTGTCATAGCCTTGGTTCCTTGCCCTCCAGAGAGCCGACACCCCTTCACTGGGGAGGATGAGCAGGACAGACAGAGACACCCGGCCCTCCCAGAACAGGGTGAAGCTGACAAGGTAGGTGCCATTGTTGAAGTCTGTCACCTTTCCCGAAGCGCCTGCCTTCAGGGCTGGGGAGGACATCCTGGCCCTCAGGAAACCCCCGCCATATTCCTTCCTGCGTCCCAAGTGGTCCCTCACCTCCAGCAGGACGTCTAGCTGATCCCCCCTGCAGTATGTGTCTCGAGGGCTGAGGAGGGTGGCTTTGCTGTGTGTGGCGCTGGTGGTGGAGCTCACGTTGGTGAAGGGTCTGGGTGGGATCAGCTGGTCTAGTTTCTCTTTGATCCCCTTTATTCTCAGCTCAGTCTCTGTTGGTGAAACTGCTGGATCCAGTGGTGCTGCAGGACATGATTTCATGATGAAATTCCTGTGATGGAGGGAGATGGGCAACTTGAGTACAGTCCATAACTGAAATGACAAGGAATACAATAAAGAACAAAGAAAATGTGCTTATTTAATGTAATAATTTTGGTAGGTTAGCCAACTTCTCTTTTATAAAATGATGGGAGGTACAAAAATTAAAAATATATTGAGATTTCACTATTTCTGTTTTTTTTTTTTTTTTTTTTTTTTTTTTTTTTTGGCTGCACTGCATGACTTGCAGGATTTTAGTTCCCTGACCAGGGATTGAACTCCAAGTTCCTTGGGAGTGAAAGTGCAGAGTCCTAAGCATTGGATTGCCAGGGAACTCCCATCAGTGGCTAATCTATTTTGAATGAGCCACTCCACCCTAAAGAGCCCTGGGATCTTTTTCCTTAAAGTGGTGATCATAAAATATACTTTCACTGGGCAGTCATGGAGACCAAATGAGAAAATGCTTTTTAACTGCATAGCAGAGAACAAATGTTTATTGTTCAATTATTTTTTATCTTAAAACTAGAATTCAGTCATTTAAATAAATCCTTAAGAAAATGTTTAAGAAGCATGGAAATTTTATGTAATATACAATTATCTATTTTTTTCTATTTCACTTTTTACACTTTGATTAAATTGTGATATTTATTAGTAATTTTCAGATTGCTTTAGCTAACAGCACATAAGAAGCATAGGCTTATAAAATATTTATTTTCTAATCATAAAATAACACTGATTTATTATTAAAAATGAGAGAATGCCACAATTCTATAGGAAATAAAAGTCAGTCACACCAACCATTGATAACTACTCTTGCTGTTTGTGTGATTTTATCTCATCCTCTATATAACAATTCCACATGATTGTGAATAAACTGAATATTTACCAATGAATTTTGATTTAAAAAAAAGTGTAATTAAAAACTTTCCACCTTATGTCAAAGGACCACATAATATTCCAGCCTATGGAATATTTCACTTATTCCTGTCTTTTTAGATATTTATTGCATTCAGCTTTTCTCTATTACTTACGATTCTGTAAAGAACACTTTTTGGTATAAATCTTTCATAGTAATATCTCCAAATTTCCAATAAAGGCAGAATAGCTTGTACTGGACTAACTATGATTAACATTGTTACTGTTTTATTATTTGACACGTGAAGATTTTAAAAAATAAAAACATTTTAATTTATCAAATAAGAGGCAGTAATAGCAAACATTTATTATGTGCCAGGTACAATGCCAAATGTTTTTCACATGTTAGCCAATTAATCCTCACAATAATATATGGGGTATTTATTTTTATGACCCAATTTTCAGATGATGAAACTGGTTCACAGCGAAGTTAAGGGACTTAGCCAAGCTTGTATAGCTAGTCAGCAACAGAGTCAGGTTTTAATCCCAGGCAAGTATCTCTAAAAATGAGCTACCCAGTGTGGCAAACATGCAGTAAGACTAAAATTCTCTTTCACTGTTGGTTTAGGTGTGAATGGCACCACATTTCTGGAAAACAGTTCTATAGCATATGTACAAGACCTTTAACAATGTTCACTGCATTTATCAATAACTCTATTTCTGAGAACTCAGTGAGTCATAGTAATATCTCCAAATTTCCAATAAAGGCAGAGTAGCTTGTATTGGACTAATTCTCCTGTAGAGAACAGTGATTAGCTCTACAGAAGGGACAACACTGGACTTGCATTTTAAAAAGTGCTGGGGCTTCCCCAGCGGTCTAGTGGTTAAGACTCCACACTTCCACTGCAGGGGGCACAGGTTCGATCTCTGGTAGGAGAACTAAGATCCCACATGCCAGCGACGGGATCAAAAAGAAAAAAAGAGACAACTGCTAACTAAAGTTCTTCAAGCTGAAGTGAAATTACACCAAAAAGACACATAGATCTTCAGGAAGGAATGAAAAGCACCAGAAATGATAAATATATGTATTAATATAAAATACTGTGTGTTTATCTCCTAGTTTCTTTAAAGTGCGTACAATTATTTAAGAACTACAATTTTGTAATAATATGACAACTATAGCATAAAGAATGGGGGGAATAAATGGAAATAAATGGTTGAAAGGTTATTACAGATTACATGAAGTAGCACAATATTAACTCTAAAAGTTAAGAAAGTGTATTATAATCTCTAGAGAAACCACTTTAGAAAGACAACTTAGAGCTGTAAAATAATAGAGAAACTGAAAGGAAATACTAAAAAAATCCAACAAAAATAACAACCCAAAATAAGGCAGGAAATGGGGAACAGAGGAATAAAAACCAGAATGGCTGGGCAGAAAACAAATAGCAAAATGATGGACCTAAATCCACCCATATTAATAATTCCATTAAAAGTAAGTAGACTAAACACTTCATTAAAAGTCAGAGATAATACTCTTCCTGGGATTAAAGTAGTGTAATCAAACTCAAAAGAAAAAAAATACTGTTTTGGAATAGCTAGAGTGTGAAGATTTTTAAAAGACAGTATGTATAAATAAAATAATGTTCTGTAGTCAACGCATTCATTTATGTATATTTTAATATTTTGAAATATTTAAAATATTTTGATATTAAAAGTTATAGTTTGGCATTAAAATTTATGGTTTTATCAAATTTTGCAAGAATTTTTATTAAATGAATTTGTGATCAATGTTTCAATATTTGAGATAATTCATTTATAAAAAGGTGAAGCTGTTATATTTTCACCTATGTGATTAGTAATACATTCTAGAAAGAAAGTTTTACTAGAATGATATTAATAAATGAAGTGTTAAATTTTTTTAAAGGCAGAGATAAAACAACAAGACCCAACTATTTGCTATCTACAAGGAATGTAGTTTAAGTATAAAGATACCTATAGGTTGAAAGTGAATGGATGGAAAACAATATACCATGTAAGCATAAAAAAGCTAACATTAATGTTAAAGTAGATTTCAAATGGATTAAAGACCTAAATGTAAGGCCAGAAACTATCAAACTCTTAGAGGAAAATATAGACAGAACACTCTGACATTAATCACAGCAAGATCCTTTCTGACCCACCTCCTAGAGAAATGGAAATAAAAACAAAAATAAACAAATGGGACCTAATGAAACTTCAAAGCTTTTGCACAGCAAAGGAAACCATAAACAAGACCAAAAGACAACCCTCAGAATGGGAGAAAATATTTGCAAATGAAGCAACTGACAAAGGATTAATCTCCAAAATTTACAAGCCGCTCATGCAGCTCAATAACAAAAAAACAAACAACCCAACCCAAAAATGGGCAGAAGACCTAAATAGACATTTCTCCAAAGAAGATATACAGACTGCCAACAAACACATGAAAGAATGCTCAACATCATTAATCATTAGAGAAATGCAAATCAAAACTACAATGAGATATCATCTCACACCAGTCAGAATGGCCATCATCAAAAAATCTAGAAACAATAAATGATGGAGAGGGTGTGGAGAAAAGGGAACACTCTTGCACTGCTGGTGGGAATGTGAATTGGTTCAGCCACTGTTGAGAACAGTATGGGGGTTCCTTAAAAAACTACAAATAGAACTACCATATGACCCAGCAATCCCACTACTGGGCATATACCCTGAAAAATCCAAAATTCAAAAAGAGTCATGTACCAAAATGTTCATTGCAGCTCTATTTACAATAGCCTGGAGATGGAAAGAACCTAAGTGCCCATCATTGGATGAATGGATAAAGAAGATGTGGCACACATATACAATGGAATATTACTCAGCCATAAAAGGAAACGAAATTGAGCTATTTGTAATGAGGTGGATAGACCTAGAGTCTGTCATACAGAGTGAAGTAAGTCAGAAAGAAAAAGACAAATACCGTATGCTAACACATATATATGGAATTTAAGAAAAAAAAATGTCATGAAGAACCTAGGGGTAAGACAGGAATAAAGACACAGACCTACTGGAGAACGGACTTGAGGTTATGGGTAGGGGGAAGGATGAGCTGTGACAGGGCGAGAGAGAGTCATGGACATATACACACTAACAAACGTAGTAAGGTGGATAGCTAGTGGGAAGCAGCCGCATGGCACAGGGATATTGGCTCGGTGCTTTGTGACAGCCTGGAGGGGTGGGATAGGGAGGGTGGGAGGGAGGGAGATGCAAGAGGGAAGACATATGGGAACATATGTATATGTATAACTGATTCACTTTGTTGTAAAGCAGAAACTAACACACCATTGTAAAGCAATTATACCCCAATAAAGATGTTTAAAAAAAAAAAAGTAGATTTCAAGACAAAGAGTATCACCAGACATAAAGATGGACATTTCTTAGTGATAACAGCATCAATTGGTCTGAAAACATAGCAACCTTAAATGTGTATGTGCCTACGTATCCATGTATTTATATGTGAAACAAAAATGGACAGAACTAAAGGGAGAAGTAGAAAAATCCACAATCAGGATCAGAAATGAAAAAATCTCTCAGTATTTGCTGCAGGAACTAAATTAAAAAATGAGTAAGTACCAAATGTAAAATAGCTAGTGGGAAGCACCTGCATAGCACAGGGAGATCAGTGGGGTGAGATAGGGAGGGTGGGAGGGAGGCGAAAGAAGGAGGGGATATGGGGATATATGTATACATATAGCTGATTCACTTTGTTATACAGCAGAAACTAACACAACATCGTAAAGCAATTATACTCCAATAAAGATGTTTTAAATAAAAGAGTAAGTACCTAGAGGATCTGAACATTATCTTAGTAACATCTTTTAACCATACAGTACATTATCAGATGTTTTTAAACTGCTACAACTTCACATGAAAATTATAAGTGATTTTCAGTATGGTAGAATAATATTCTCTGCACAATTTTTTTTTAGTAGAAAAGTAACAGGAAAATTCTGATTCAAGGTGGAGGAGTAAGCACATATTATAGCCTCGATTTCCCACCATAAAATTGTATAAACGGCAGAAAAGAACTTAAAATTTTCTAATTGTTCTGGGAAATAGGAAGAGATACCTTATATGGACCAGAACTTATAAGCAGTCTCCTGAAGAACGAAATGCAGATGAGATTAGATCAAAGAAGGAAACCATGGCTCCAACGCATGTAGATGAGGCTTTGGCAAAAGAAGGAAGTCACTGCAGGGACATTACCAACATGGAGGAGGGTGATAACTGGAATAAAAAGGGGTGAAGGGGAGGCTCACAGGAGGACAAACCAGGCAGGTTGACACCTCCTTATTTCCCCGCCCGTGCCTGGGCCAGACAGCTAGAAACAGGGACTTCTGTACTCTGGTGAGAGTAAAAACTACAGATATTTAAGCTGGAGAGGTGGGTAGGACCCAGTGTGCCTGGCAACCCTTTAGAAAAGTGGGGAGCGTTGTTGCCCTGCAGCACTTTTTGCATCTCTGCCACAAACATGCTGGAGCAAACAGGTAACAGCACTGCACACTGGCCACCACAGAATCTCAGGTGTAAGAAAGTACACAACCAAGAATTAGCAAAAAGTTTTCATGAAAGGTAACTCATGCGAGGGACTTCCCTGGTGGTCCAGTGGTTAATACTCCATGCTTCCATTGCAGGGGGCACGGGTTGGATCCCTGGTTGGGGAACTAAGATCCTGCAAGCCACGTGGCGTGGCCAAAAAAAAAAAAAAGTAACTCATGAGAGAGAGGTATCAGGTTCAACAAAGAGGAGACATCCAAGGGAACAGAATTAATAGAAAAATCAAAATTTTAGAACAAGTATACATTCTGTACTCAGAGAGATCTAGACAATATTGGATCTGTGAACTAGTGAGTCTTTCAAGATCTTGGAAAGTAAAATCCTACTGTTCCTTATGCAAAAGTCAGTTGGATTCCTTTACACCAGCAGTAAGCAATTAGAGAATGTATTTAAAAGGACACTATTGACAACAGCAACAGAAAAATTATGAAGTACCGTGGTATCACTCTAACAAAAGATGTATAAGACCTGAATGCAAAAGTTATAAAATTTAGTGAAAGATCTTGAAGAAGACCTGTATAGATGGAGAGAGATTACATGTTGATAAACAGCAAAATAATATTATAAACATATCAGTTTTCTCAATTTGATCTATATGGCTAATGTCATGGACTTATAATTTAAGTAGAATTTTTCACTAAATTTGACAGTCTGATTCTAAAATATATAAGAGAGAGTGAAGAGCCAAGACTGGCCGAAAACTAAAGAAGTTTTCAAAACTAATTATGAAGCTCTGTTAACTATAGCCATGTGGTATTGATACAGGGAAGACAAATTGTTCAATGGAATAGAACGAAGAGCCCACAGAGGGACCTGTATTTATTAGAGATTTTGATATACAACAAAAATGACATGATAAATCAGCTTGGAAAGGAAGGATTACAAAATAAAAAGAGCTGAAAAAGTGGTTATCCATATGGAAATAAAAGAAAAATCAGCAAAAAAAAAAAAAAAAAAAATCCAAGTACATTACAGGGCTAAATGTCTAAAGCAACCTTTAAAACTTTAAGTAGAATATTTAGATAAATAATTTGATGTCGGCATAGGGAAGGGTTTATTAGTACTCAAGAAGTATTAACAGTAAAAAGTATTAACAGTATTAACAGTAACAGTATTAACAGTAACAGTATTAACATAAATTTTACTACATAAACATGAAAATATTCTGTTGTTCAGAGGTTCCTTGGAGAAGGTGTAAAGACAAGCTAAGCATTGGGAGAAGACTGTTGCAATGCAAATATAAGTGACAAAAGAAGAATGTGTGTATACACACACACACACACACACGCAATATTATCCTCTCTCATATTGCATGATTATTTTCAAGTACCTTGGCTCTTAAAGGTGTGTAAGCTGTTGAAACTCCCCTACTACAATCTATAGGTGTGTTTGTTTGGACTTTTCTAGAACAGATGAAGTGTCGAGTAAAAATGTACTTTTGTAAAACATAAAGAAAGCAGTTCCTACCTTTGTGGAGTTTTGGAAAACTGTAAAAGTGATCCAGGAGGCTAATATAAACAACAACACCAACAGTGACTTATGATTTGTTATTCTCATTGTCATGATTGGGATCCTAAAAGAGACAATACAAAAACGGGCACAAAACCAGGAAAGAAATGCAGAAATACTTGAAAAGTTTATGCCTCCTGATTCTTTTTGTCCTCGTATGAGTTACTCCCAGAATTGAAACTTGGTCCTCCTGCTGCTCTTGCTGTCTCCCAGCTGCCTTTATTAGCTTGTACCTCAAGAGAGTACACAAAACGATATATGTGCTCTTTGCAGTTAGTATGTTTTCCTCGTCATCTTCTGAGAATGGAGCCCACCATGGACTGTAAGAAATTGAGCAACTAAGGGCCTGATGGATGCAGGGTTGCTCATGCTTAGAGGAAGTTTCCAGGCTATGTGTCATCTAACAGGTTTCCTATTCTCT
Source organism: Globicephala melas (assembly GCF_963455315.2). Classification (NCBI taxonomy): domain Eukaryota; kingdom Metazoa; phylum Chordata; class Mammalia; order Artiodactyla; family Delphinidae; genus Globicephala; species Globicephala melas. The sequence goes on from NC_083321.1 coordinate 90,341,753, forward strand.
TCCCTTAAACAGGAAGAGCAGACACAAAACATCCCAATAAATACTGACTCTGATAATCACATTCTTCTGGGGCCCTTTTAATGTAACTTGATTTTTCCAGCTTCCTTTTTACTAATCTGTTAATAGGTTCCCCTTTCTTGTCTTACCAGCCTTTCTAGCACCCCTCAAGCTTGAAAAGATTTGTTTTAAAATTCAGATTTCTCTCTTTCTTTAAAAAATGTTTTAGGCTTTATCAACGTTTTCTATGGTTACATCTTCATTTCTGTCTTTGCCCTGGAATTTCAAGTTGTCTTTTAAAAGCAGATGGCTTAAACACTGCCCTTCTAAAATTTTCTCATCTCTCAAAATTTTCTCTCCCCTAGAAGCACCTCCTACCCTAGATCCCCAGTTTATACATAGACATTAGAAGTTTCTGCACCCAAGAATAAACATTACTCCTTTCCCTGACCTCCCCAACTTTGCAAATATTTTCATACCTTTAGTTTAAAGACTTTGCTTAATTCCATACACAGGAACTATGGTGAGCTGGGTGGTAAGGCTTTGTTCTGAAGCCACCGGTGTATTACGGGTGTACCTCTCCTCTGTGCCAAGACATATCACAGGTGTAAACTGCAGTCTGCATACTTTGAGCTTAGATCCAGAATACTCTGCTTGTTTCAGGTAAGGTGAGTTTCAGGCTTGCCAGCCCCACCTTAAGGAGGTTCCTGGATCACAGCTGCAGTTCTCAGTTCATGCAGAGGTGGGGAGGAGAAATGAAATTCTCAGTATGGTTAAATTAGATAATTTTAATGTTCTTAGACTTTATTAATTTTAGTAAGTGTACAATAAATACCTGACAAGAAAATGTGTGAATGAATCTGGAAGTTTGAATGAATTGTCATCTGTGAAAAGCTGAACCACTTAATCTCCACCTGAGCCTTGTCATCAAGACCCAGTTGCCAGATTCTGGTGCGTATTATCTAGTACAGAGTAGGTACCCGGTAAAATTTGCTGAATTAAGAAAGAACCTCAAATACAATGTAGGCAAGACAATGATATTGATTCACTCTGAGACCAAGAGAGTGACCGCTTACAGTCATGAGTTTGAATCCATCTGGGATTTGTATTCTTGAACCGATAGAAATGATGCCAGAAAAAGCATGTGCCCAGGACAAATGCACCAGCGCTCATAGGACGCAGTAGCTGATTACACTGTGGATCCTTCCACAGTTTCATTAGTGCTGCCCCACACAGGAAGTTAAACATCTTTAAACATCTACACCAATCCTTTCAGTCATATGTATAAGCAAGAAATCAAGACCTATTTCACAAGGATCTTTAGGATTTTGATAATGCTCCCAACATCCTTCATCATGCTCTATGGAACTGGCCTTAACAATACTTTCTTATGTCTTTACATAATGACTGTTGGAAAAGCTGTTTAACCTTATACAACTGGTCGAAGTTGCTCACTTCTTCCCTAGGGAGTCTCTAATAATAGATAAATATTTGCAGTAGGTCTGGTTTGGCGGCTCCGTAGGAGACCGGTGCCAGCAACCACCCAAGTTCACAGCCTACTCTGAGACACAAGTTCACAGCCTACTCTGAGACACATTAAAATCCATGTGGATTTTAATTTTGCTTTAGTCATATCAATCTTGATATTTAATGTTAACCTGGGGTTAGTTTAATAGAAATGCTTGACTTGAGGAACTGAGAGCACAGAGGAGAGTTTAAATGATTTGTCCAGGTCATCCAGTGAGCTTTTTTTTTACATCTTTATTGGAGTATAACTGCTTCACAGTGGGGTGTTAGTTTCTGCTTTATAACAAAGTGAATCAGCTATACATATACATATGTTCCCATATCTCTTCCCTCTTGCGTCTCCTTCCCTCCCACCCTCCCTACCCCACGCCTCCAGGTGGTCACAAAGCACAGAGCATCCAGTGAGCTTTGAAACAGAGCTGAGACCAGGATTCCTGCCACTTTGACCTCTGATTCAGAGCCCTTTTCACTACTCAGCGTGACTCCAATACGTATGGTAGAAGCAAGTTCAGGTAGATCCTGTGGTTCATATATTTATTGTTCAATATATTTAAAAGAAAAGGCTCTTTTTTTTAAACCATGTTTTCTTTCAGTTTGCTCAAAAGCCTGGTGTGAGCACGATATATGTGCTCTTTGCAGTTAGTATGTTTTCCTCATCATCTTTGAGCAGTTTCCTTTCCCTTACATTTATGGGTCTAAATGAGTAGTCTGAACATGAGAGCTCAGTCAGAAGTAGGAACATAGAGCCATGAGTTCACACAATAAAATATAACCCAGGAGAGCATCAATTCTTTGGGGGTGTGAATAGGGTAAGAGTAGTCTTACCTTGGCAGGGGTCTAAAGGAGCCCAAGCAAAACGGGCAAAGCAAAGAGTAGATGTCCAGGAAACACGCAGTGGGGACTCAGCCACAAGTTAGGGAAGTGGCTGCCGTGGCCTCAGGAATCAAAGAAGATGCACCCCATTGCCAAGGAGGCTGCACTGAATGGTGGGAAGTCTTGTGTCCATGGGATCTGAGTACAAGGGGAGGAAGGATGAAAGAAGATGCAATAGCAAGAAGTCTCAAGGTTCCAGCAGTGAGAACTTGGCATAGGTCTCTATGTCACTAATGTAATGAAGAAGGGCACAGGCTGTGCAGCTCAGCCATGTTGGTGGTGAGGGGAAAGGTCAATGCTGAGGCAGACACGTGAGTAGATAACTCACCATGGCCCCAGATTTACTAGTAACAGATCACCATGGCCTCTGTGCCATTTTCAGGTATTGTGCGAAAGTGTACGAAGTTCAGAGGGACTGCCATGCCCAGAGCTCTCTTTGAAAAAGGTGGTGAAACAGAGTTTTAAGTCTGCTTCATTATGCCTAAGTCATTGTTACCTGGCCACCTATAACAGAGATGAGCACCTGTTTCAAACTTGGCATGAGATGCCTGCCAAATATGGATGCTCCCTTTCAATGGTGACTGCCTGCATTCAGATCTCCTATTTGCTGGAATGTGAAAGAGACACATACATGTGGAGACAGAAGAGCTTGGTGGGTGTAGATGGAAGAGACTCATGGATCAAATAACAACAGCTAACATTTATTCGAGGACTTACCAGGCACTGTTCTAGTGCTTTTCATGCACTAACCCACTTAACCCTCAGAACTACACTGTGAGGTCATCACCATTTTCAGATGAGGACAGTGAGGCACAGGATGTTTAAACATTAACTAAGTTCACAGAATCAGCACCTGGAAGAGGCAGGCTATGAAGCCAGATCTCCAGAGCTGCATTTTTATCCACTCCAAGGTACTGCCAGCAGGCATGAGATAGCAGAAGACACAAGGCAGCAGGATCCACAAAGCAGAGAACACAGAGAGTAGAAATTAGTTAGATGTTCACAGCAGAAGTAGGAGAAGCAGAGGCAGAAAGGCACTACCTGGTGGAGCACAACGAAAACCTGTGCCAGCTGCTGGGGTTGTTTCCAGCTCACTACCAGGGCTGCATCATGCCCTAAAGTCTCTTTCAGTTAGGTCCTCAGCAGTGCTTTCCATCTCTGTGAGGCACTGGAGCATGTTGGGGGGCTGGGAGGAAGACTTTTATCTCACCCTCCAAATTCTCAGACAGGATTCAATTCTAAAATGTGAGACACTGGCCAAATTACATGAAACCAGCTAGTACACATATTGCAAAAACAAGTTATTAGATTTTTATTCACTGGCAGCAGGAAGAAATATATTTTCCAGGAAGTTGAAAAAATGAGACACAAGAAAACTGTGAGCATCTTTTTCAAATGCCCTTGACTTTGATATTTTAGTTATCGTAGCAGCACGTGTCCAGGAATTTTTGTGGATAAGTAAATGAATGTGCTTGTTCAGACAGTGATGTGTCTGGTTTCCTGAACAACTTGGATGGATTTGCACAGCTTGAACAAGAGAATACGGACATCTGACCACCTAGTCAGTTTTTGACCAAACATTGAGTAACAGGTTTGCCCGGCTGGGACTTTACCTCCAAGGTAGAATGAAGAGGAACTTATTTTAAAATTCTGCAAGAAGTCTTGGCCTTCAGGTTTGACTGGAACGCTTATACTACTCAAGACGCTTTTAGTTATATGATTGTAAAGCAAGTGTATGCCCATTTTTTATTATGAAAAACATGAATGAAGTGGAGCAAGTTAAATACAGACATTTCAGAATGAAAAGTATTCCATTTCCTAATATAAACAGATCCATTGTCAAGGTACATCATTTCTCTGCATTAGAACACTGCAGGAATAGTTGGAATAGTCAAGATCTGCTGATGAATCCTAAAACCACTGGGTGAAAGTTTGAGGAGAAACAAGAATATCTTTCCACCAATACATTTATTAATTTCAAAGTGAAAAATAGTAACTTTAGGGAGAAGATCAGCGGACACCGGCTTACACAAGTGGTCAAGGTTAATATCAGCAGTAATAAGATGTATCTCCTTTCATGATGTTGTACCGAGAAGGGCACACCACTTCTGTGGTATTCTTGAGAAAAATGCATGACCCCAATCTAATTATGAGAAAATATTAGATAGGACAAAATTGAGGGACATTTGACAAACTGACAATACTATTCAAAAGTGTAGTGATCATGAAAAATAATGCCAAATTAAGCAGCTTTCACAGATAGGAAGACACTAAGGAGACACGATGACTGAATGCAATGTGGCTTCCTTAGATTGGGTTCTGGAACAGAGAAAGAGCATTCGTGGAAACACTGGTGAAATTCATACAAAGTCTGTAGTTTAGCTACTAATCTACCAATGTTAATTTCTTGATTTTGAACGTTGCACAATGGTTACACAAGATGTTATCATTAAGAGAAGCTGGCTGAAGGGTATATGAGAGCTCTCTGTACTATTTTTGAAACTTTTCTGTAATTATAAAATTATTTCAAGAGAAAGAGTTTAAAAGCTTTCTCAAGTGGAGAAAATATTTCTCCATGAAATGGTTCATTTCCCCCCAAATCATCTACTAAATAACTTACCAAATAGACTATCATGTTCACACAGATTGGTGCTACCACTTCTATCATTTCATGTTGCCATCTATACCTGCTGTATTTCTGGGCTTTATAATCCTGTTTGGTCTATTTTTCTGTAAATGTTATTCTTTTGGGTTTCATTTTGCTTTTTTTAAAAACATGGCTTTATACAAATATAAAGATACAATATCTTATTATCTTCTGGGGTGAATCTCCTTTTGTTGCTCTCGTTTTTCAAAATTAGTTTTCCATGTACTTTTTTTCCCATATATTGTTAATAATCAGTGTTCCTGTGAGGTAGCAGGATGGGATACTAATAGAGGGTGTGATTCCCTCACATGATCCAGCCCTGGAGATGCCACAGAAGTGAGAGGAGGTGATGTATTTGAGACATTAATAAAAACTGTGAGATATCCCTAGGAAGTCCAAGATAACTGGGTTCTGTTGTGCCTGATGGAGGTGAGGGTTTGGGGAGAGGAAGCGAACCCAGGGAAGGAAACAGCTGGAAGCCATGGGCAGGATAAAGATTGAGGCGAGCATTCTGAGTCCTTTTAATCTCCTTATAATACCCTGGTTAGAACAATGATTGCCACCTTGCTACCGTAGGGCAGAGAAATAGCATCTCTCTGAGCACCTGATTGGGGGCAGTGTAGCAGCATCAGGCACCACTAGGGGACCCTGAGAGTACAGAGGAGAAACCTACTTGTGCAAATGAATGAGCTAGTCCTAAACTTTAACTTCTGCCCCATCACTACTGGGGGCACTACTGTCATTCTGTTTGGGACAGTACTTCATTGTGTGGGATTTTTCTATGCGTTATAAAAAGGCATGCTTAGTACCCCAGCCCCTTGCCCTAAATGCCTGTAGTAACCCAATGTCAATAGAGCAACCTCCAAATTTCCCTCACACATTTCCAAATACCTCCTTTGGTTGAGAACCTCTGGTTTAGATGACTAGATCATAAGAGGATGACAACTCTTGGGAAAACTGTACTTGGGTCGAGGTACAGAAAAGTCACTTAGGGTTGGGTGTGTGAGTAACAGAATGGAAAATTGTTGAGGACAGATCAAAACAGGCTCTTAGTACTAAAGAATCCTTTTAAGAACCCCTGCAAATTCACTACCAATGGCACAAGCTTGGAATTTGGCCTGTTCTCCTAGGAAGACATTACCATTGATAGCCAATAATTTCAGGGAAATGTGACCTCACAGGAAAAAGTAATGAGACATCTGAAGAGCACAATCACTATATAAAAAAGGAGAAAAGTAATGGGCCACATAGACCGAGAATTAGAATTAAGCATAATAAATATCATTTGAGAGAGAGAAGAGATACCAATTGCTTGACTGTAAAGCACAAATGAGCAGTCATAAAGAAGAACTAGTGGAAGAGTCTCGGTCTACAATATGTAATAACCAAAATAAATAATAGAGTGCAAGAGTAAAATGTATACAAAAATAAAATTAGTAACCTGGAAGATCAGGTTGAAGAACTCTCCAGAAATCATCAAGAAGAAGTTGAAAGAATGTGAAAGACAAGTTAAAAGATATGGAGCAAAGAAATTAAAATGTCAGTATCCATATTTAATAAGAATCCCAGAAAGGTAGGGTAAAAACCAAGGAAACAAACAGAGACACTACATTATTTTCAAGTACGTGTGAAAATCAAAAATACTGAGTCACAAGGGAACGCTCAACAACTTTTAAATTCATCATTTATATGTAAAGCACAATGAAATCATAAAATATTTGACAGTGAATAGCAATGAAAGTACTTTATGTCAAATGTTGTGGAAATCCACCAAGTCGTACTGAGGGGGAAATATATAACTGTAAATGCAGCTATTAAATAGCAATAAGAATTAACACTAAATGAGCTAGATGTCCAAGTCAAGAATAGAAAAAGAACAGCATAGTAAACCCAAAGAAAGTAGAAGTAAGGAATTCACAAATGTAGGAGCAGATACTAATAAGAGATAAAACAGAGGAACAATAGAAATGATTAACAGAATAAAAAGCCAATTCTTAGAACAAAACTAAAAATGAGCAACTTTCTAGTAAATCTGATCAAGAGAAAAAGACAATATATATAGGACTCCAGCTGCTGAACGTAGGAGGATAGAGGAACAATTTTTCCTCCCTGACAACTACATTAACAGTTAGATAAAAGAAATGTGATCATTTCAATTGACACTGAAAAATAAGACAATAAAATGCAACACTCATTCATAATTTGAAAACACAACAATGTAAATACAACCTCTTAGCAAACTAGGAATTGAAGGAAACTGGATTAGTATAATACAGGATGTTTATTAAAGCCCTACATCAAATATTACATTACACTTACCTGTGAAATTTTAGAAGAATTCATACTCAAGTTAGTAACAAATTAAAGTTGCTTGTCATTACAACTTTTGTTCAATATTTTCATGGAGTTGTAGCAAAAGTAGGAAGAACTAAGGGGGAACAAAAAAGGAATGACAGAAGAGACAGAAAATGAGAAAATTGTCTGTTTGAAGATGACATAAAAGATATGATAATCCACAAACTATTAGAAATAATAAGAAAATTTGGTCAAGTTGTTTGATATAAGATTGTAAGTGAGTTGAATAGTGTCCACCCCAAATTCATGTCCACCTGGAATCTCAGATTGTGACCTTATTTAGAAATAGGGTCTTTGCAGATGTAATTAGTTAAGGATCTCAAGATGGAATCATTCTCAATTTAGGTTAGGCCTGAAGTTCAATGACTGGTGTCCTTGTAAAAAGAAAAGAGGACACAGAGCGAAAGAGGCCATATGGAGATGGAGGCAGAGATTGGAGTCTGTTGCCGGAAGCCAAGAAATGCCTGGGGCCACTAGAAGCTGAGGCAGGTGAGCAAGGATTCTTCCCTAGAGCCTTCAGAGGGAGTGTCATCTTACTGACACCTTGATTTCAGATTCTAGCCTCCCAAACTGTGAGAGAATAAATTTATGTGGTTTCAGCCACACAGTTTATCGTACTTTGTTATGGCAGCCCTAGGAAACTAATCAACATATAAAATCAATTGTATTCTAAGCAGTAATAATGACCAATTAAAAATATAATAGTAAAAACTTCTATTTGCAGTAACATCTAAAATTAAAACAGGATATAAAACATTTTTATGAGCAACATTGTGAAACACTGAAGGACATAAAAGAAGACCTGAATAAATGAAATGGTATGTCATGTTTATGAATAAGAAAGTTTAATATCATGTGGATTGCAATTCTCCCCCAAATTCTATCAGACCTCTATATGATGACTAATTATTATATGGAAGAGCAACAAGCCAAAAGTAGGAAACCAAACCTGTAGAAGAAGCTTAAAATGAAGGGCCTATCCTACCAGATAACATTTTATTAAAAAGCAATTGCAATTAAGATAGTCTGGTATTGGGGGTTGGAGTCAAGATGGCAGTGTGGGAAGACACGGAGTTTGAGTCTCCCTACAACTAGGGTGCCTGCTGGACACTGGTAGGGGACCTTGATGCCCAAGGATATGGGAGGAACCCGTGAGCAACTGGGTAGGATGCGGGGGGTGGGTGAGTGCGGAGGAGAATTGGAAGCCGGACAGGACTGGTGCCCCTGAGGGGTGGCTGGGAGGGGGGAGTGGTTCCCATGCCTGGAGGGACCCTTAGGGGCTCAGAGGATCAGGGGAGGCAAGGCAGGTGTTTCTCCCACTTACTCAGCCCCAGGAAACGTGTTGGGCTCCCGGGCCAGATGCCCTGTCCTCCATGGCCCCCTCTGGGCCATGTTGGTCCTAGGGGTGTAGGAGGAAGGTGGGGGGAGAAGAGGAGAGGTGGACCAGGAGGGTCCCTCCAGGATCAGAGGATCAGGGGAGGTGTGGCAGGTGTTTCCCCTGCCCACTCGGCCTGGGGACCTGCTGGGACCTGGCCTCGTACTTCATTCTCCGGGGCCCCCTCTGGCCTTGTGGGTTTTAGGGGCATGGGAGGGAGGGAGGAGGGGGGAAGAGGAAGAGAGGCAGATGGTGAGGGGTGACCCTCCAGGGCCAGAAGATCAGGGAAGGTGCAGTGGGCATTTCCCCCACCCACTCGGGCCCTGGGAAGCCTGCTGGGGTCCTGAGCCTGGTTCTGTGTTCTCTGAGGCCCCCTCCAGCTCTGGGGGTCCTAGGGGCATAGGAGGGAGGGAGGGAAGGGGGGAGGGGGGAAGAGGAGTAGAGGCAGACAGGGAGGGGCCCTCCGGGATTGGAAGATCAGGGGAGATGCAGAGGGTGTTTCCTCCACTCACTCCTCCTAGGGAAGCCTGTTGGGCTTCTGGGTCTGGTCCCCTGCCTTCTGGGGCCACCTCTGGCCACATGGCTCCTAGAGGCATAGGAGGGAGGGAGGGGAGAAGTAGAAGAGAGGCCAATGGGGAGAGGCCCTCCAGGATTGGAGCAACAGGGCGGAATGCACTTAGCATTTCCCCCACCCACTCAGGCCCAGTGAGCCTGATGGGGTCCTGGACCTGGTCCTCTGACCTCTAAGTCCAGAGACACTCCTGGGCCCCTCCTGCTGCATTAAGCCAAAGCACCCGCCCTCCCCCAGGGCCTCTTCTGCCCAGTGGGTCCTAAGCATAGGCCCCACCAACCCCCTAAACCCCACCCCTGCCTAAGCCACACCCCCCAGAGCCAAGGCCTTTTCCAGCTTTTTTTTTTTTCTCCTCTTTCTTACTATTGTGGTTCTGTTTTACCTTCTGGTTGTTGTTTCATCTATATTTTAATTTTTTAATGCTTTCTAACATATCTGTTAGTTTTCTAACCTTATTTTATTTTTTACTCTTTGTTATTGTTCTGCTCCTTTCTTTCTTTTCTTTTTTTTTCCTGCACTGTGAGGCTTGTGGGATCTTGGTTCACGGGCTGGGGGTCAGGCCAGAGCTCCTGCGGTGGGAGCTCAGAGTCTGAACCACTGGACTAACAGAGAACCTGACCCCAGGGAATATTCCATGGAGTGAGGTTTCCCAGAGGTCCACATCTTGGCACCAAAACCGAGCTCTACCCAATAACCTACAAACTCCAGTTCTGGAAGCCTCAGGCCAAACAACCAGTAAGACAAGAACACAATCCCACTCATCAAAAAAATGAGATGACAAAAAATATGTCACAGATGAAGGAGAAAGGTAAAAACCTACAAGACCAAATAAATGAAGAGGAAGTAGGCAACCAATCTGAAAAAGAATTCAGAGTAATGATAGTAAAGATGATTGAGAATATCGGAAATAGAATGGAGGTATGGATTGAGAAAATACAAGAAATATTTAACAAAGATCTAGAAGAATTTAAGAACAAACAAACAGATGAACAACACAATAACTGAAATGAAAAATACACTAGAAGGAATCAATAACAGAATAACTGAGGCAGAAGAATGAATAAGTGAGCTGGAAGACAGCGTGGTGGAAATAACTGCTGAGGAGCAGAATAAAGAAAAAAGAATGAAAAGAATTGAAGACAATCTCAGAGACTTCTGGGACAATATTAAATGTGCCAACATTTGAATTATAGGGGTCCCAGAAGAAGAAGAGAAAAAGAAAGGGTCTGAGAAAATATTTGAAGAGATTATGGTGGAAAACTTCCTTAACATGGGAAAGGAAATAGTCAACCAAGTCCAGGAAGCTCACAGAGTCCCATACAGGATAAACCTTAGGAGAAACACACCAAGACACATATTAATCAAACTAACAAAAATTAAATTCAAAGAAAAAATATAAAAAGCAGCAAGGGAAAAGCAAAAAATAACATACAAAGGAATCTCCATAAGGTTATCAGCTGATTTTTCAGCAGAAACTCTGCAAGCCAGAAAGGAGTGGCAGGATATACTTAAAGTGATGAAAGAGAAAAACCTACAACCAAAATTACTCTACCCAGCAAGGATCTCATTCAGATTTGATGGAGAGAAATTTAAACCTTTACAGAGAGCAAAAGCTAAGAGAATTCAGCACCACCAAACCAGCTTTACAACAAATGCTAAAGGAACTTCTCTAGGCAGGAAACACAAGAGAAGGAAAAGACCTATAATAACAAACCCAAAACAATCAAGAAAATGTTAATAGGAACATACATATCGATAATTACCTTAAATGTAAATGGATTAAATGCTCCAAACAAAAGACACAGGCTAGCTGAATGGATACAAAAACAAGACCCATATATATGAAGTCTACAAGAGACCCACTTCAGACCTAGGGACACATACAGACTGAAAGTGAGGGGGTGGAAAAAGATATTCCATGCAAATGGAAATCAAAAAAAGCTGGAGGGCTTCCCTGGTGGCGCAGTGGTTGAGAGTCCGCCTGCCGATGCAGGGGACACGGGTTCGTGCCCCAGTCCAGGAGGATCCCTCATGCCGCAGAGCGGCTAGGCCCGTGAGCCATGGCCGCTGAGCCTGCGCGTGCGGAGCCTGTGCTCCACAGCAGGAGGGGCCACAACAGTGAGAGGCCCGTGTACCGCAAAAAAAAAAAAAAAAAAAAAGAAAGCTGGAGTAGCAATACTCATATCAGATAAAATAGACTTTAAAATAAAGAATGTACAAAAGACAAGGAAGGACACTACATAATGATCAAGGGATCAATCCAAGAAGAAGATATAACAATTATAAATATATATCCACTCAACATAGTAGTACCTTAATACATAAAGCGAATGCTAACAGCCATAAAAGAGGAAATTGAGTGTAACACAATATTAGTGGGGGACTTTAACACCTCACTTACACCAATGGACAGATCATTCAGACAGAAAATTAATGAGGAAACACAATCTTTAGATGACACAATAGACCAGATAGGTTTAATTGATATTTATAGGACATTCTATCCAAAACCAGCAGATTACACTTTCTTCTCAAGTGCACATGGAACATTCTCCAGGATAGATCACATCTTGGGTCAAAAATCAAGCCTCAGAAAATGTAAGAAAATTGAAATCGTATCAAGCATCTTTTCTGACCACAACACTATGAGACTGGAAGTCAATTACAGGAAAAAAACTGTATAAAACACAAATACAAGGAGACTAAACAGTGTGCTACTAAATAACCAAGAGATCACTGAAGAAATCAAAGAAGAAATAAAAAAATACATAGAAACAAATGAAAATGAAACAAATGAAAAAACAGAAACAAATGAAAATGAAAACACAATGACCCCAAACCTATGCGATTCAACAAAAGCAGCGCTAAGAGGGAATTTTACAGCAATTCAATCTCACCTCAAGACACAAGAAAAATCTCAAATAAACAATCTAACCGTACACCTAAAACAACTAGAGAAAGAAGAACAAAGAAAAGCCAAAGTCAGTAGAAGGAAAGAAATCATAAAGATCAGAGTAGAAATAAATGAAATAGAAAAAAGAAAACAATAGCAAAGATCAATAAAACAAAAAGTTGGTTCTTTGAGAAGATAAACAAAATTGATAAACCTTTAGCCAGACTAATCAAGAAAAAAAGGGAGAGGATGCAAATCAATAAAATTAGAAATGAAAAAGGAGAAATCACAGCTCACACTGCAGAAATACAAAGGATTATGAGACTACTACAAACAACTATATGCCAATAAAATGGACAACCATGAAGAAATGGACAAATTCTTGGAAAGGTACAATTTTCCAAGACTGAACCAGGAAGAATTAGAAAATATAAACAGACCTATCACAAGTAATGAATTTGAAACAGTAATTAAAAATCTTCCAACAAACAAAAGTCCAGGACCAGATAGCTTCACAGGTGAATTCTATCAAACATTTAGAGAAGAGCTAACACCCATCCTTCTCAAACTCTTCCAAAAAACTGCAGAGGGAGGAACACTCCCAAATTTGTTCTATGAAGCCACCATCACCCTGACACCAAAACCAGACAAAGATATCCCACAAAAAAGAAAATTACAGACCAATATCACTGATGAACATAGATGAAAAAATCCTGAATACAATACTAGCAAACAGAATCCAACAACACATTAAAAGGATCATACACCATGATCAAGTGGGATTTAACCCAGGAATGCAAGGATTCTTCAATGTGCGCAGTTCAATCAATGTAATACACCATGTTAACAAATTAAGGAGTAAAAACCATAGGATCATTTAATAGATGCAGAAAAAGATTCTGACAAAATTCAACACCCATTTATGATGAAAACTTTCCAGAATATGGGCATAGAGGGAACCTACCTCAACATAATAAAGGCCATATATGACAAACCCACAGCAAGCATCATACTCAATGGGGAAAAACTGAAAGCATTTCCTCTAAGATCAGGAACAAGACAAGGATGTGCATGCTCACCACTATTATTCAACATAGTTTTGGAAGTCCTAGCCACTGTAATCAGAGAAGAAAAAGAAATAAAACAAATACAAATTGGAAAAGAAGAAGTAAAACTGTCACTGTTTGCAGATGACATAATACTATACATAGAAAATCCTAAAGGTGCCAATAAACAACTACTAGAACTAAGCAGTGAATTTGGTAAAGTTGCAGAATACAAAAGTAATGCACAGAAATCTCTGGCATTCCTATACACTAACAATGAAAAATCAGAAAGAGAAATTAAGGAAATAATCTCATTTAGCATCACAATAAAAGGGGTAAAATACCTAAGAATAAACCTACCTAAGGAGGCAAAAGACTTGTACTCAGAAAACTATAAAACACTGATGAAAGAAATAAAAAATGACACAAACAGATGGAGAGATATACCATGTTCTTGGATTGGAAGACTCAAAGTGGATTAAATACCTAACTGTAAGGTCAGAAACTATAAAACTCTTAGAGGAAAACATAGGCAGAACACTCTATGACATAAATCACAGCAAGATCCTTTTTGACCCACCTCCTAGAGAAATGGAAATAAAAACAAAAATAAACAAATGAGACCTAATGAAATGTCAAAGCTTTTGCACAGCAAAGGAAACCATAAACAAGACCATAAGACAACCCTCAGAATGGGAGAAAATATTTGCAAATGAAACAACTGACAAAGGATTAATCTCCAAAATTTACAAGCCGCTCATGCAGCTCAATATCAAAAAAAAATAAACAACCCAATCCAAAAATGGGCAGAAGACCTAAATAGACATTTCTCCAAAGAAGATATACAGACTGCCAACAAACACATGAAAGAATGCTCAAAATCATTAATCATTAGAGAAATGCAAATCAAAACTACAATGAGATATCATCTCACACCAGTCAGAATGGCCATCATCAAAAAATCTAGAAACAATAAATGCTGGAGAGGGTATGGAGAAAAGGGAACCCTCTTGCACTGTTGGTGGGAATGTAAATTGATACAGCCACTATGGAGAATAGTATGGAGGTTCCTTGAAAAACTACAAATAGAACTACCATATGACCCAGCAATCCCACTACTGGGCATATACCCTGAGAAAACCATAATTCAAAAAGAGTCATGTACCAAAATGTTCATTTCAGCTCTATTTACAATAGCTAGGACATGGAAGCAATCTAAGTGTCCATCAACAGATGAATGGATAAAGAAGATGTGGCACATATGTACAATGGAATATTACTCAGCCATAAAAAGAAACGAAATTAAGTTATTTGTAGTGAGGTGGATGGACCTAGAGTCTGTCATACACAGTGAAGTAAGTCAGAAAGAGAAAAAAAATTCCGTATGCTAACACATATATATGGAATCTAAGAAAAAAAAAAAGAGATCATGAAGAACCTAAGGGTAAGACAGGAATAAAGACACAGACCTACTAGAGCATGGACTTGAGGATTTGGGGAGGGGGAAGGGTAAGCTGTGACAAAGTGAGAGAGTGGCATGGACATATATACACTACCAAACATAAAGTAGATAGCTAGTGGGAAGTAGCCACATAGCACAGGGAGATCAGCTAGGTGGTTTGTGACCACCTAGAGGGGTGGGTTAGGGAGGGTGGGAGGGAGGCGCAAGAGGGAAGAGATATGGGAACATATGTATACGTATAACTGATTCACTTTGTTATAAAGCAGAAACTAGCACACCATTGTAAAGAAATTATACTCCAATAAAGATGTTAAAAAAAAACTTTCTTGTTTTATTAAATGTATCCTAAGTAAATTTCCTCCTCAGTTCTGTTTAGATGTATGTTACAAATTTGGACATGTAGTAAGTTTGTTGTCATCTATACTAAGCAATATTAACATCATACTTAATGGAACAAGACAGAATGCATTCTCTCTAAGGTCAGAAGCAAGACAAGGATATCTGCTCTTACCACACTTACTTACATTACACTGAGGTTTGAGAGCAAGGCTAAGAGAATCCTCTTGAAACAAGCAGTTCCTTCACAAGTGAAAGGCAGTGGCCTGCTGATGCTGGGGACAGGGTAGGAGAGCTGTCCCATGACTCTGAAGCAATCCAAGCTTTCACCAAGCTTATTGCTGTGGCCTGCTAAAGGCAAGAAAACAGGGGAGAACTAAGAGAAATCTCTCCAAAGCACTTTGGGCTGCATTCAGCTAATGTACTGCAGCATTCTCCAAAGGTTAGAGACAAGGAAGCTGGACGTAAAGGAATCTACTGAGGTGCAATAATTTAGAAGTGAGACTGGAGAACAAATAAGAATCCCCAGAGACCCAAAGAAGCTACCATTATGAATTGGAAAGCTGATGGTTAGCCTCTTAAGCCTAAAAGGATCTGTGGAGTCTTGTGTATGATCAGACTCAAGCTGTACTCTGATTCTGCCTTCAAAATATTTTTTAAGTTTTTATTTTATATTGGAGCATAGTTGATTAACAATGTTGTGTTGTTTCAGGTGTAAGCAAAGTGATTCAGTTATACATATATTGATACATGTATCTATTCTTTTTCAAATTCTTTTCCCATTTAGGTTATTACAGAATATCAGTAGTGTTCCCTGTGCTATACAGTAGGTCCTTGTTTGTTATCTATTTTAAATATAGCTGTGTGTACATGTCAATCCCAAACTCCCAATCTATCCCTTCCCTCTACCCTTCCTCCCGGTAACCATAAGTTCGTTCTCTAAATCTGTGAGTCTGTTTCTGTTTTGTAAATAAGTTCATTTGTATTATTTTTTTTAGAGTCTACATATAAGCGATATCATATGATATTTGTCTTTCTCTGTCTGACTTACTTCACTTAGTATGATAATCTCCAGGTCCATCCATGTTGCTGCAAATCTGCCTTCAAAACTTTTAAAGCCAGTGATGAACTGAATCAAGCTAAAACTGTAACAAAGCCCAGACACAGCTCAGTGAGAGATTAAATTGACTCAATCCTGCATTCAAGTACCTTGAAAGAAGGAGCACACCCTTTGGTGGGGGGGGGTATTATTTCCTTCAATATCTACTATTTGTTTATACAGAATGTCTTGACACAGAGTCAAAAAATTACAAGTCACATAAGGAAGACTCAAAGATAGTCCTGTTGTTGGAATTATTAGACAGAGACTTTAATATAACTGTGGCAAACATATTAAAGGCTCTAGTAAAAACATTGGACAATGTAAATAGATGGGGGAATTTCAGCAGAGAGGTCAAAATTATAAAAAAGACCCAAACAGTTATTTCGATGGAACTTATAGATGAAAATGTTAAAAATGAAAAAAAAATAATGCAGAAGTGAAAAATTCATTCGAATTATGACATGCTGGACTCAGAAGAAGAAAGCAATAATAAACTTGGAGACAGGCCAATAGCAGTTATACAAAATGAAGAACCAAAAGAAAAAAGGCAAAAACCCAGTAACAGAATATCTACGATATGTGGGGCAATATCATCTGGCCCAATATATAAGTAATTAGAGACCTAAAAGGAGAAGGGAGAGATAATGGAGCAGTAGATATATCTGAAGAGATAATGGCTTAGCATTTTCCCAAACTGAGGAAAGATATCAGATATACAAAGCTCAATGGACCCCTAGAGCAACAGACTTCCTCAACTACGCATATCTTAGTCAAACTGTTGAGAATCAAAGATGAGAAATCTTATAAGGAGCCCAAGAAAAAAGACACATGACATACAAGATGTATTAGTCAGGATTCTCCAGAGAAACATAACCTATAGGATGTATATCTATTATACACTGCTGAGTTTGTAGCAGAAATAGAAATAAAACTGTATGATAACAAGAGTACAAAGGGTAGCAGGAAGTAAGTAGAATTATACTGTTGTATGATTGCTACATTAATTGCAGAATAGTATATTATTTTAAAATAGACTATCATAAGTTAAAGATGCACATTATAAACTCTAGAGCAGGGGGAGTGATTTTTTTCTACAGAGGACCAGGTGGTAAATATTTAAGGCTTCGTAGCCCAGAGTGTCTCTGTCACAAGTACTCAACTCTGCTGTTGTAGTGCAATGTGAAAATGACCACAGACCACATGTAAGCCTATGAAGGGCTGTGCTCCAATAAAATTGTATTTAGGAAAACAAGCTGTGGACCATTTGGGGACTGTAGACCATAGCTTGCTAGAGTTGAGAACCACTAATGATAAAACAGAGGTATAGCTAAAAATTCAATGAACTACACAGAGATTTGCACATAAATATTCATAGCAGCATTATTCATAATGGCTTCCAAATTGGAGACAGCCTACATGACTTTTAACTGGTGAATATGGTACAGACAAAATTAGGTATAGGTATACACTGAAATAGAATTCAGCAATAAAAAGGAATGAACTGCTAATACATGCCAGGATTTGGATGAACCTCAAAACTATTATGCTCAATGAAAGACTCGGATACAAGAGACCACATATTTCATGATTCCATTTGCAATACGAAATTTGAAATGTCCAGAAAAGACAAGGTTGTAGAGACAGAAACTAGATCCGTGGTTGCTTGGGGTTGTGATGAAGATGAGACAAGAATTGGGATTAAGAGTAAATCGGCATGAAGTATCATCTTGGGGTGATGAACATGTTCCAAAACTGATTTATGGTGATGGTTGCACACAGTCATGAAACACAAAATAGGATGAAATGGAGGAGGTCTGGAGGCAGGGAAGCAGCTAGGAGGAAACAATTATAAGATCACAAGGGAGGGACAAATCCAGGTGCACAAAACACCTGGAATGTTCTTTTGCCTCTGGGCTAATGTTTACCAACCACTGTCCCTGTTCTAACACACTCCTGAGGGTTGCGACACTCCTCTCAGTTACAGCAGTTGAGGCGGGGTGGTGGGTGGGTGTGTGCATTTGGAAAGAAGGTTCAACTGTACACTTGAAATGAGTGAATTATATGATATGTAATATTTTTACGCCTCAATAAAGTAATATTTATAAAAGTCAACTAAGACTTCTGTGACTACAGAAAATGTAATAAGCTGCAAAAAATGCACTCTTACCCTCACAATGGGAAAAAGCCAGATACTCTACAAAAGTGTAACTTTCTTGAATACCTCAGAGAACTCAAGTAGCAAGAAACCACATGACCCAAATTCCAAGGAGGGACAATCTCCTTCAAGAAGAGATGAGATACACAATCCCTTTCATCTTTGGCAGAGCAGGGGAAAAAGAGAGCAACAGAAAAAGAAAAGAAGAAACCAGCAAAAATGTAAATGAATTGTTAAAGGCCAAGTGTGGGTTTATGTGCTGGTGGGGCATTCCAGAAAAGAGTAGGAAGAGTCACCCGTAAGCTCTTCTGCATGGCTCTTCACTGGTGCTCAGGAGGAAGACTGGGGGCAGGGCAGGAGTTTGAGAGAGTACCCCTACTCGGTGCAGGCATGAAGGAAGGGATTGGCAGCTGCTAAGGGATAAGCATAAAGCCCTGCAGACTTTCCAAGGCTCTTCAGCAAAAACCTTCCATCACTTGAGGAGAAGCTGCAAACCCGTCTCAGGGCCCAGGCAAAACTCCGTTGCTAAGGAAGGAAGATTAGAAATTCAACATGTCCTGCTTTGAGAGTAGGACATGTAACTTTCTCATTCCCAGGACACAAGCAAAGATCCAATCCTGCAAAGACAGGAGGTAGGAGAATAAGACCCCTACTTCTAGGGAAGGGACAGGAAGCCATCATGGACCCAGGATTTATACTGACAGTAGGTAGAGGTCTGCTACCACCATGAATAGGGCAGGAAACTCCCACTGAGACCAACTTTGGATACAAGGCAGACTGTGGTTGCTATGGGAAGGAGGAGCGGGAACTCTGAAAAAAGCTTTCTCAAAGATCCAGGCACAGAGGACCTGCCTAAGACAGGCTGGACCAGGAAAACACTCTCTCCTGCCCCCACCCCAGGCCTAGTACCCAGGAACAATGGCACAGCAGCAGTCTGCAATCTGTGGAGGGAAAGCACCATGACATTGGCCTCAGAGCTGGCTGAGAGTGGAGGGGGAAGCAGGAACACTGAGGAAAGACCCTCCTGCATCTCAAGCCCCAGCGTAAGCACAGGGCAACCAAGAATTTGAAGCCTGCGGTGCACTGAAGGTTAATTACAACACCAATAAGGAAAAGTTATTAGGGTGTTGTTAGGATAGCAACAACCTCCGTCTTTCTGTAGGTTGGAATGGAACTGGAACTGGGCTGGACCTCAAAAGGTTTGTTATCCACTTGTATTCTGACCACTGCCAATACTGACGGACTCTGGAGCCAGGACCTTACACTCCTTCCCATGGCAATTTGATACACCAGAAATACATCTACATGTGGAACAACTCCTACACAAGACCTACTGAATGCTGGCAGAAGACCTCAGACCTCCCAAAGGCAAGAAACCCACCACGTAACTGGGTAGGGCAAAAGAAAAAAGAAAAAAACAGAGACAAAAGAATAGGGACAGGACCTGCACCAGTGGGAGGGAGCTGTGAAGGAGGAAAGGTTTCCACACACTAGGAAGCCCCTTCGCGGGCAGAGACTGTGGGTGGCGGAGGGGGAAAGCTTCGGGGGTGGCGGAGGGGGAAAGCTTTGGAGCCGCGGAGGAGAGCACAGCAACAGGGGTGCGGAGGGCAAAGCGGAGAGATTCCCGCACAGAGGATCAGGGCCGACAGGCACTCACCAGACCGATAGGCTTGTCTGCTCACCCGCCGGGGCCGGCAGGACTGGGAGCTGAGGCTTGGGCTTCCGTCGGAGCGCAGGGAGAGGACTGGGGATGGGGGCGTGAACACAGCCTGCGGGGTTAGTGCACCACTGCTGACTGGGAGGGAGTCCGGGGAAAAGTCTGCACCTGCTGAAGAGGCAAGAGACTTTTTCTTCCCTCTTTGTTTCCTGGTGCTCGAGGAGAGGGGATTAAGAGTGCTGCTTAAAGAAGCTCCAGAGACGGGCGTGAGCCGTGGCTAAAAGTGCGGACCCCAGAGACAGGCATGAGACGCTAAGGCTGTTGCTGCCGCCACCAAGAAGCCTGTGTGCGACCACAGGTTACTATCCACACCCCACTTCCGGGGAGCCTGTCCAGCCCGCCACTGCCAGGGTCCCAGGATCCAGGGACAACTTCCCCGGGAGAATGCACGGCGTGCCTCAGGCTGGTGCAATGTAATGCCAGCCTCTGCCGCCGCAGGCTCTCCCCGCACTCCGTGCCCCTTCCTCCCGCCGGCCTGAGTGAGCCGGAGCCCCCAAATCAGAGGCTCCTTTAACCCCATCCTGTCTGAGCCAAGAACAGACGCCCTCCGGCGACCTACATGCAGAGGTGGGGCCAAATCCAAAGCTGAGCCCCTGGGAGCTGTGAGAACAAAGAAGAGAAAAGGAAATCTCTCCCAGCAGCCTCAGAAGCAGCAAATTAAAGCTCCACGATCAACTTGATGTACCCTGCATCTGTGGAATACATGAATAGACAACGAATCATCCCAAATTGAGGAGGTGGACTTTGAGAGCAAGATTTATGATTTTTTCCACTTTTCCTCTTTTTGTGAGTGTGTATGTGTATGCTTCTGTGTGAGATGTTGTCTGTATAGCTTTGCTTCCACCATTTGTCCTAGGGTTCTATCCTTCCTTTTTTGTTGTTGTTGTTTTAATTTTTTTCTCAATAATTATTTTTTATTTTATTAACTTTATTTTATTTTACTTTATCTTCTTTCTTTCTTTCCTTCCTTCCCTCCTTTAGACTACGAATCATCCCAAATTGAGGAGGTGGACGTTGAGAGCAAGATTTATGATTTTTTCCCCATTTCCTCTTTTTGTGAGTGTATGCTTCTATGTGAGATGTTGTCTGTATAGCTTTGCTTCCACCATTTGTCCTAGGGTTCTATCCGTCCGTTGTTTTTTTTTTAATATTTTTCTTAATAATAATTTTTTATTTTAATAACTTTACTATATTTTCTTACTTCATTTTATTTTACTTTATCTTCTTTCTTTCCTTCTTTCTTTTTTTCCTTCTTTCCTTCCTTCCTTCCTTCCTTAGGCCCTCCCTCCCTCACTTCTTTCTTTCCTTCTTTCTTTCTTTCTACTTCTACTAATTCTTTCTTTCTACTTTTCTCCCTTTTATTCTGAGCTGTGTGGATGAAAGGCTCTTGGTGCTGCAGCCAGAAGTCAGTGCTGTGCCTCTGAGGTAGGAGAGCCAACTTCAGGACACTGGTCCACAAGAGACCTCCCAGCTCCACATAATATCAAATGGCGAAAATCTCCCAGAGATCTCCAGCTAAACACCAGCACCCACCTTCACGCAATGACCAGCAAGCTACAGTGCTGGACATCCTATGCCAAACAACTAGCAAGACAGGAACACAAATGCACCCATTATCAGAGAGGCTGCCTAAAATCATAATAAGTCCACAGACACCCCCAAACACACCACCAGACGTGGACCTGCCCACCAGAAAGACAAGATCCAGCCTCATCCACCAGAACTCAGGCACTAGTCCCCTCCACCAGGAAGCCTACACAATCCACTGAACCAACCTTAGCCACTGGGAACAGACACCAAAAACAATGGGAACTATGAACCTGGAGCCTGCAAAAAGGAGACCCCAAACACAGTAAGATAAGCAAAATGAGAAGACAGAGAAACACACAGCAGATGAAGGAGCAAGATAAAAACCCAACAGACCTAACAAATGAAGAGGAAATAGGCAGTCTACCTGAAAAAGAATTCAGAATAATGATAGTAAAGATGATCCAAAATCTTGGAAATAGAATGGACAAAATGCAAGAAACATTTAACAAGGACCTAGAAGAACTAAAGATGAAACAAACAATGATGAACAACACAATAAATGAAATAAAAAATACTCTATATGGGATCAATAGCAGAATAACTGAGGCAGAAGAACGGATAAGTGACCTGGAAGATAAAATAGTGGAAATAACTACTGCAGAGCAGAATAAAGAAAAAAGAATGAAAAGAACTGAGGACAGTCTCAGAAACCTCTGGGACAACATTAAACGCACCAACATTCGAATTATAGGGGTTCCAGAAGAAGAAGAGAAAAAGAAAGGGACTGAGAAAATATTTGAAGAGATTATAGTTGAAAACTTCCCTAATATGGGAAAGGAAATAGTTAATCAAGTCCAGTAAGCACAGAGAGTCCCATACAGGATAAATCCAAGGAGAAACACGCCAAGACACATATTAATCAAACTGTCAAAAATTAAATACAAAGAAAACATATTAAAAGCAGCCAGGGAAAAACAACAAATAACACAAAAGGGAATCCCCATAAGGTTAACAGCTGATTTTTCAGCAGAAACTCTGCAAGCCAGAAGGGACTGGCAGGACATATTTAAAGTGATGAAGGAGAAAAACCTGCAACCAAGATTACTCTACCCAGCAAGGATCTCATTCAGATTTGATGGAGAAATTAAAACCTTTACAGACAAGCAAAAGCTGAGAGAGTTCAGCACCACCAAACCAGCTCTACAACAACTGCTAAAGGAACTTCTCTAGGCAAGAAACACAAGAGAAGGAAAAGACCTCCAAGAATGAACCCAAAACAATTAAGAAAATGGGAATAGGAACATACATATCGATAATTACCTTAAATGTAAATGCTGTAAATTCTGTAAATGCTGTAAATCTAAATGCTCTCACCAAAAGACACAGATTGGCTGAATGGATACAAAAACAAGACGCATATATTTGCTGTCTACAAGAGACCCACTTCAGACCTAGAGACACATACAGACTGAAAGTAAGGGGATAGAAAAAGATATTTCATGCAAATGGAAACCAAAAGAAAGCTGGAGTAGCAATTCTCATATCAGACAACATAGACTTTAAAATAAAGACTATTAGAAGAGACAAAGAATGACACTACATAATGATCAAGGGATTGATCCAAGATGAAGATATAACAATTGTAAATATTTATGCACCCAACATAGGAGCACCTCAATACATAAGGCAAATACTAACAGCCATAAAAGGGGAAATTGACAGTAACACATTCATAGTAGGGGACTTTAACACCCCACTTTCACCAATGGACAGATTATCCAAAATGAAAATAAATAAGGAAACACAAGCTTTAAATAATACATTAAACAAGATGGACTTAATTGATATTTATAGGACATTCCATCTAAAAACAACAGAATACACATTTTTCTCAAGTGCTCATGGAACATTCTTCAGGATAGATCATATCTTGGGTCACAAGTCAAGCCTTGGTAAATTTAAGAAAATTGAAATTGTTTCAAGTATCTTTTCCGACCACAACGCTATGAGACTAGATATCAATTACAGGAAAAGATCTGTAAGAAATACACACACATGGAGGCTAAACAATACACTACTTAATAACGAAGTGATCACTGAAGAAATCAAAGAGGAAATCAAAAAATACCTAGAAACAAATGACAATGGAGACACGACGACCCAATATCTATGGGATGCAGCAAAAGTAGTTCTAAGAGGGAAGATTATAGCAATACAATCCTACCTTAAGAAACAGGAAATATCTTGAATAAACAACCTAACTTTCACCTAAAGCAATTCGAGAAAGAAGAACAAAAAAAACCCAAAGTTAGCAGAAGGAAAGAAATCATAAAAATCAGATCAGAAATAAATGAAAAAGAAATGAAGGAAACGATAGTAAAGATCAATAAAACTAAAAGCTGGTTCTTTGAGAAGATAAACAAAATTGAGAAACCATTAGCCAGACTCATCAAGAAAAAAAAGGAGAAGACTCAAATCAATAGAATTAGAAATGAAAAAGGAGAAGTAACAACTGACACTGCAGAAATACAAAAGATCATGAGAGATTACTACAATCAACTCTATGCCAATAAAATGGACAACCTGGCAGAAATGGACAAATTCTTAGAAATGCACAACCTGCCAAGACTGAATCAGGAAGAAATAGAAAATATGAACAGACCAATCACAAGCACTGAAATTGAAACGGTGATTAAAAATCTTCCAACAAACAAAAGCCCAGGACCAGATGGCTTTACAGGTGAATTCTATCAAATATTTAGAGAAGAGCTAACACTTATCCTTCTCAAACTCTTCCAAAATATAGCAGAGGGAGGAACACTCCCAAACTCATTCTACGAGGCCACCATCACCTTGATACCAAAACTAGACAAGGATGTCACAAAGAAAGAAAACTACAGGCCAATATCACTGATGAACATAGATGCAAAAAAATCCTCAACAAAATACTAGCAAATAGAATCCAACAGCACATTAAACGGATCATACACCATGATCAAGTGGGGTTTATTCCAGGAATGCAAGGATTCTTCAATATACGCAAAACAATCAATGTGATAAACCATATTAACAAATTGAAGGAGAAAAACCATATGATCATCTAAATAGTTGCAGAGAAAGCTTTCGACAAAATTCAACACCGATTTATGATAAAATCCTTGCAGAAAGTAGGCATAGAGGGAACTTTCCTCAACATAATAAAGGCCATATATGACAAACCCACAGCCAACATTGTCCTCAATGGTGAAAAACTGAAAGCATTTCCACGAAGGTCAGGAACATGACGAAGCTGCCCACTCTCAACACTCTTATTCAACATAGTTTTGGAAGTTTTAGCCACAGCAATCAGAGAAGAAAAGGAAATAAAAGGAATCCAAATCAGAAAAGAAGAAGTAAAGCTGTCACTGTTTGCAGATGACATGATACTATACATAGAGAATCCTAAAGATACTACCAGAAAACTACTAGAGCTAATCAATGAATTTGGTAAAGGAGCAGGATACAAAATTAATGCACAGAAATCTCTGGCATTCCTATACACTAATGATGAAAAATCTGAAAGTGAAATCAAGAAAACACTCCCATTTACCATTGCAACAAAAAGAATAAAATATCTAGGAATAAACCTACCTAAGGAGACAAAAGACCTGTATGCAGAAAATTCTAAGACACTGATGAAAGAAATTAAAGATGATACAAATAGATGGAGAGATATAACATGTTCTTGGATTGGAAGAATCAACATTGTGAAAATGACTCTACTACACAAAGCAATCTACAGATTCAATGCAATCCCTATCAAACTACCACTGGCATTTTTCACAGAAGTAGAACAAAAAATTTCACAATTTGTATGGAAACACAAAAGACCCTGAATAGCCAAAGCAATCTTGAGAACAAAAAACGGAGCTGGAGGAATCAGGCTCCCTGACTTCAGACTATACTACAAAGCTACAATAATCAAGACAGTATGGTACTGGCACAAAAACAGAAATATAGATCAATGGAACAGGATAGAAAGCCCAGAGATAAACCCATGCACATATGGTCACCTTATCTTTGATAAAGGAGGCAGGAATGTACAGTGGAGAAAGACAGCCTCTTCAATAAGTGGTGTTGGGAAAACTGGACAAGTACATGTAAAAGTATGAGACTAGATAACCCCCTAACACCATGCACAAAAATAAGCTCAAAATGGATTAAAGACCTAAATATAAGGCCAGAAACTATCAAACTCTTAGAGGAAAACATAGGCAGAACACTCTATAACATAAATCACAGCAAGATCCTTTTTGACCCACCTCCTAGAGAAATGGAAATAAAAACAAAAATAAACAAATGGGACCTAATGAAACTTCAAAGCTTTTGCACAGCAAAGGAAACCATGAACAAGGCCAAAAGACAACCCTCAGAATGGGAGAAAATATTTGCAAATGAAGCAACTGACAAAGGATTAATCTCCAAAATTTACAAGCCGCTCATGCAGCTCAATAACAAAAAAACAAACAACCCAATCCAAAAATGGGCAGAAGACCTAAATAGACATTTCTCCAAAGAAGATATACAGACTGCCAACAAACACATGAAAGAATGCTCAACATCACTAATCATTAGAGAAATGCAAATCAAAACTACAATGAGATATCATCTCACACCAGTCAGAATGGCCATCATCAAAAAATCTAGAAACAATAAATGCTGGAGAGGGTGTGGAGAAAAGGGAACCCTCTGGCGCTGTTGGTGGGAATGTAAATTGATACAGCCACTGTTGAGAACAGTATGGAGGTTCCTTGAAAAACTACAAATAGAACTACCATATGACCCAGCAATCCCACTACTGGGCATATACCCTGAGAAAACTATAATTCAAAAAGTGTCATGTACCAAAATATTCATTGCAGCTCTACTTAACAATAGCCCGGAGATGGTAACAACCTAAGTGTCCGTCATCGGATGAATGGATAAAGAAGATGTGGCACATATGTACAATGGAATATTACTCAGCCATAAAAAGAAATGAAATTGAGCTATTTGTAATGAGGTGGATAGACCTAGAGTCTGTCATACAGAGTGAAGTAAGTCAGAAAGAGAGAGACAAATACTGTATGCTAACACATATATATTGAATTTAAGAAATAAAAAACTGTCATGGAGAACCTAGGGGTAAGACAGAAAAAAAGACACAGACCTACTAGAGAATGGACTTGAGGATATGGGGAGGGGGAAGGGTAAGCTGTGACAAAGCGAGAGAGAGGCATGGACGTATATACACTACCAAATGTAAGGTAGATAGCTAGTGGGAAGCAGCTGCATAACACAGGGAGATCAGCTCGGTGCTTTGTGACCGCCTGGAGGGGTGGGATAGGGAGGGTGGGAGGGAAGGAGACACAAGAGGGAAGAGGTATGGGAACATATGTATATGTATAACTGATTCACTTTTTTATAAAGTAGAAACTAACGCACCATTGTAAAGCAAGTATACTCCAATAACGATGTTAAAAAAACAAGATTTAGCAGTTGGAGATTGGAGATGCAAAGGTAATCTTAAGCAAACAATAGAAACTTACTCTGTAGGGCTGACTCCAGGGTTGTTCAAGGAAAGGGTAGCCTTTTCAGTCAGCATATGTTACTTTTATTTTCTCTGTAAGCTCAGCAATCTTATTATGCAGACAATAAACCATCTAATTTTCCTCTTGATTCCTCTTTTGCTGTCACATTTTTTTCCTCACCAAGAAAGTAGCTTTAAACATATTTTACCCTTTGCTGCTCTTATTCCATATTGCATTCTCTTTTCCTGCTAGAATGGCCCCTATCCTGGTTTCCTTTCCACCTGCCTCTAGAAAGCTTAGGATTCTGCTTTCCTAAACAAGGATGGTATCTACATTTGTGAACTAGAGTGGGACTCCCCATGAAGTCTTGAAAGGTGAGTCCTAGTTAGCTAGGAGACAAAGGCATACCTGGAAGGAGGGCATTCCAGGCAGAGGGGAAATCATGGGCAAAGCATAAAATGGGAAAATCAAGTTATGTTTGGGAATGGTGGTGGTACAAGGTGGCTGAGGTGTATGTGAAGAGGCAGGAGATGAAGCTGGAAAGAAGGGACCACCCCCCGCACTGGCTTTCAGGGTACAATCACTCTCCTTAGTATGGCATTCAAGAGTGTTCATCCCTGAGAATTTCCAGACTGAAATGCTTCCCTCCTACACAGATGAAGACACACCCAAAGCCCCTCATGAGCTTTGAATGAAATAGATCTAGGTTTGTATACATGCTTTGCAACATACAAGCTGCTTGATCTTAGGAAAGTTGTTTAAAATCTCCCAATTTCCTCAATATGTTTACCTCAAAGAGATATTGTGAGGACTTAATTACATGAAAAGAATTTATAACATACTTAATACAGCACTTGGCGTCTAAAAAGTCCTCAGTAAATGGTAACTAGTAGTAGTGATAGGGTTGTGTCCTAAAATGCTGAATTACTTTCAGTTCTCTGAATGTACTACATTCATCCTCATCTGCATATTTTTGCAGATGCTGTGATCTCCACCTGGAGTTTTCCTAAAGCCTTCTCTGACTTTCCTCTCTCTACCTCTGATTGCTTTTGAGAGCTCTCTTTCTAGCACAGAGGTTTCTTAATCCAATGGTCCCCTTGGGAGATCCGTAGATGGAAATCAGAGGAGTCTGTGAATTTAGATGGGAAAAAGGTTGCATCTTTATTTTCACTAACATCTCACTGAGAGTCAGCATTTTAAAATTTTTGTATGTAGATAATAAAGTTCAATAGTATTAGTAATATCTAATATTTAAGCCATTAAAAATCACAAATATTTCATATCATGTCACAGTTGTTGCAGATTTCGCAAAATAGCATTTACTCTCACCACTACTTTGAAATTGTTGTAAACCGTTGTTATTTAATGTGGTAAATTGGAAGGGCATATATTTCTATATCATATTTTAAAATACTTTGAAAACTATAATTCAGTATAATTAATTTCCTTTCAAATCCTACATATTTTAATTCATGCACTTAATATTGTTTTGAGAAAAGTTTCATAGATTGTGAAAGGGTTCTATGCCTCCCCCCCAAAAAATTAAGAACCCCTGTTCTTATACTTACTCTAGTGTATTTTCCACTAATTTAGATAAATATGATATTTTCAGTTAAAAATTAGCCTACAGTTGCAAATTTGCATTCTGAGCAAAACTTCTTCGTCTCATTTAATGCCATAATCTTCCTCAATCAAAAGGGAATATAACAGACAATTACTTTTAGTTGTAGACAATGTCCAATCAGCTCATTGAACATGTGCTTTCTTTAAATTAAGGTTTTTCTCTTCAGGACTTCCCTGGTGGTGCAGTGGTTAAGAATCCGCCTGCCAATGCAGGGGACATGGGCTCGAGCCCTTGTCCGGCAAGATACCACATGCTGCGGAGCAACTAAGCTTGTGCGCCACAACTACTGAAGCCCGTGTGCCCTAGAGCCCGTGCTCCACAACAAGAGAAGCCACCACAATGAGAAGCCCGCACACCGCAACGAAGAGTAGCCCCCACTCGGTGCAACTAGAGAAAGCCCGAGTGCAGCAACGAAGACCCAACACAGCCAGAAATAAATAAAAATTAAAAAAAAAAAGTTTTCTTCTTTGGTCCGAGGATCTTTGTCTCCCTAAACTGTTTTTTTTTTTATCCCTTTGAAATAAATGCTGGAGGACTTCCAACTTCAGCCTAGGATGGAGTTGGCCGTCAGGAATATCATCACTCCCACAGTCACAGGAAAAATCCAGATAATCTACAAAAAGATAACTTTTGTTTGACTACCAGAAACTGGGGTCACAGGCCAACCATCTAACTTAAAAATCTGACAAAAGCAAAGTACTTCCAAGAAGAGAAGGGACACAAACACTGACTCACTTTTGCGGGGGGAGATGGGTAAGAAGAATTTAGTTTATTTAAAAAAAAATAATTTGCTAAAAGCTGAGTATGGGCTAGTGTAAGGATAGAGAGCTTCTAGGAGTGAAGACATGAAGAGACTTTGCACCTACCTGCCACCTCGTCTCCTTGGGCCTCCACCAAGCACTCACGAGGAAGACTTGGAACAGGGCAGGAGGCTGGATGAAGTCTCCCTCAGTGGCACAGGCCTGGAAGAGAAGGCAACTGCTTGATGGGAAAGGCACCAAGTCTCCCCTGCATCCTTCTTCCCTAAGAGCAAAAGCTTGTGCCACTGCGGGAGGAACAGTGAACACTTCCCAGAGCACACGTGAAGACTGACTCTGCCTGGGGAAGTGGAGAAGGAAGAAAACTGTAGACTCCTGTGGGAGCGGGGGAAACTCCTGGACTCAGGCCATTAGAGATTTCCTAATGCTGTGGGGAGGGGGACAGGACCACTGAGAAAGCCACCCCCCAACTCCTGCCCAATCCAGGGGCATAGGGCTTGCCTAAGATGGAGGCTGAGCCAGAGCAGCAGAGAGTGCCATTTCTTCTCCCCACCAGGCTGGGCAGTGCCAAGTGAGAGACAACTGCAGTCTACCACAGGAGAAGGGGCAAGGCGTGGAGAGAGACTCGGAGACATAGACAGGGAAGGATGAAGCTAAGGGTGAAACAGGAACACGATAGAAACAATACCCACCCTAAGCACAAAGTAACTCCAGAGAAATTTGAAGCTCGTGTTGAACCAAGGTCAACATAGTGACAAAAGGCCCAAACCCAGCTCAGCTACTGACTAGATTGAGTGAACCACCCCCATCCCCAACCCTGGCCTCCAACACATTCTGATGGCCTAGAAGAAGAGGTGTATCATTTCTATGCACAAATACTGTTTGTTTCAGTCTATACTCTTCTAAACTTTGTTTATGACAATGAATAAAATATGAGATGAACACAGGAAGAGCGAGGAAAAATAATCCATGGTAAAGAGGAAAGCAATCAATAGTATCAGACTAATATACAATAATATAACCCAGATACTGGAATTCAGACAGGGGAAGTTACAGAGATGAAGTATGTCTTTGATGGCTATAATGGTTAATTTTATGTGTTAATTTAACTGGGCTAAAGGATGCCCAGATAGCTGGTAGAACATTATTTCTGGGTGTATCAGTGAGGGTCTTTCCAGAAGAGAATACTGACTCAAGGTAGATGGAGTGAAGAAGATTGCCCCCATCCCTAACCAATGTGAGTGGGCATCATCTAATCCAATGACAATTGGAAGAGAACAAGAAAATGGAGGGAGAGTGAATTTGATCTCTGCTTAAGCCAGGACACCTATATTTTCCTACCCCTAGATATCAGTGCTTCTGGTTCCCTGGCCTTTGGACTTGGACCAGGACTTACATATATATGTCTCCCAAAACACAATAATAAGATAATAAACAACCCAATTAAAAATGGGCAAATGTTAAACATTTCACCAAAGAAGATATACAGATGACAAATGAACATATAAAAAGATGCTCAACATCTTCAGACATTAGGAAATGAAAGTTAAAATTATAATGAGATAATACTATACATCTATTATAATGCCTAAAACAAAACAAAACAAAACAAAAAAACCCCTGACAGTACCAAGTACTAAGAAGAATGTGGAGCAACTGAAACTTTCATACATTGCTGATGGAGTATGCAAAAATGGCGAAGACACTGTGAAAAAGTTTGGAAATTTTTTATAATGTTAAAATAGACTTATCATATTACCCAGCATGATCACCACCCAAGAGAAATGAAAACTGATGTTCACACAAAAACCTGTATGTGAATGTATATAGAAGGTTTATTCACAACTGCCAAAAAACTGGAAATAACTCAAATGTCCTTCAATTGTGTAAACATGCTGGGATACATCCATCTAATGGAATACTACTCAGCAGTAGAAAGGAAAAAACTTCTGAGTGATACACAGTGTATGAATCTAAAATGTATTGGGTGGAATAAATTGTTCATTCTGTTTTTTCTGTAAGATGGCTCTAGTAGCACTTAGTTGTCTTTAACTTCATTTGAAACAATTTTGTTAGATTGTATATGACAACCGTTATATCAGCATCTATTAAAAAAAAGACTTATCAAAATTGGTGAATTTTGGGGTAGCCATTTTAATATTGAAGATGGAAGAAAAAAAAAAGCAACATTTTCGGTGTATTATGTTTTATTATTTCAAGAAAGGTAAAAATGCAACCAAAATGCAAAAAAAGATTTGTGCAGTGTGTGGAGAAGGTGCTGTGACTGATCGAACGTGTCAAAAGTGGTTTGCGAAGTTTCCTCCTGGAGATTTCTTGCTGGACGATGCTCCATGGTTGGGTAGACCAGTGAAGTTGATAGTGATCAAATTGAAACAATAATTGAGAACAATCAACGTTATACCACGCGGGAGAGAGCTGACATACTCAAAATATCCAGATCAAGTGTTGAAAATCATTTGCACCATCTTGGTTGTATTCATCACTTTGATGTTTGGATTCCATGTAAGTTAAGCGAAAAAAACCTTCCTGACCATACTTCCGCGTGCGATTCTCTACTGAAACGTAATGAAAGGGTTCCATTTTCTTGCTGCGACCCCTCCCGTTGCGGAGCTCAGGCTCCGGACGCGCAGGCCCAGCCATGGCCGTGGCTCACGGGCCCCGCCGCTCCGCGGCATGTGGGATCCTCCTGGACCAGGGCAGAAATCCGCGTCCCCTGCATCGGCAGGCGAACTCTCAACCACTGCGCCACCAGGGAAGCCCCAGGGTTCCATTTTTAAAACAAATTGTGATGGGTGATGAAAAGTAGATACTGTACAACAGTGTGGAACGGAAGAGATCATGGGGCAAGCGAAATGAACCACCACCAACCACACCAAAGGCTGGTCTTCATCCAAAGGTGATGTTGTATACATGGTGGGATTGGAAGGGAGTCCTCTATTATGAGCTCCTTCCAGAAAACCAAATGATTAATTCCAACAAGTACTGCTCCCAATTAGACCAACTGAAAGCAGCACTCGCCGAAAAGCATCAGGAATTAGTCAACAGAAAATGCATAATCTTCCATCAGGATAACGCAAGACTGCATGTTGCCTTGATGACCAGGCAAAAACTATTACAGCTTGGCTGGGAAGATTTGATCCATCTGCCGTATTCACCAGACATTGCAGCACCTTCAGATTTCCATTTATTTCAATCTTTACAAAATTCTCTTAATGGAAAAAATTTCAGTTCCCCAGAAGACTGTAAAAGGCACCACCTGGAACAGTTCTTTGCTCAAAAAGATAAAAAGTTTTGGGAAGATGGAATTATGAAGTTGCCTAAAAATGGCAGAAGGTAGTGGAACAAAAGGGTGAATACGTTGTTCAATAAAGTTCTTGGTGAAAATGAAAAACGTGTCTTTTATTTCTACTTAAGAAACCGAAGGGACTTTTGGTCCCACCCAATATTATGCTAAGAAAAAGAACCTAGACTAAAAAGGCTTATAGGACATTCTGGAAAAGACAAAACCTTAGGAACAGAAAACAGATTAAGAGTTGCTGGAGTTGGGGGTTGGGACAAGGATTGACCACAAAGGGATATGAGATGGTGTTCTGGGTGATGGAATTGTTCCGTATCTTGATTGTGGTAATGGTCTTATTACTGTCAAAACTCACCAAACTGCATATTAAATACGGTGAATTTTATTGTATATGAATTGTACTCAATAAATTGAATTTTAAAAATCTGGACAGAGTGTCATTTTCCACATTTGCTCCTGTCAGACTCTTCTGCACACCATGAAGAAAGGGGCTCCTTGAAGGTACAGAGTCCTTAAAGGGACATGCATATAATTTTGTATACAGTTAAATACATGACATCATATATTATCTTATTTTATCTTATTTATTATATTTAATTTTCCAATGAAAACATAGTTTCATTATAGATATATAACATAGCTTAGCCATACCATTCCCACTTTCTTTATGATAATGCTATTATCTTGGTAAAACATAGAATATCTGTTTAAGATTAGTTCAAAAATGTTTTCTCATCCATTATATGATAACTAATTTGAAATGCTGATTTTTTTCCTCCAACAATCTCTCCAATTAGAATGTTGTAAGCTCATCACATCTTGATGATCTGTTAACAAAAAATGTATGACCTGAACTTGTTCAAAGTTTAAAAATTTTATGAGCATAGTACATGATTTTGGTCCCTTTGGTAGTCGTACTTTATGGGGAGTTATATTAGTACTTAATATATCAATTCTAAAAATAAAAGGGTTGTAAAGTCTGAAGATCTCGAAGTATGCAAAGAGGCATGTACCTTTTAAAATATTTCAACAACTTCTCTGAAGCCCACATAGTTAACATTGAGAATTAGTAAGACAGGACACGGACAGCCAGAACGCATTGCTATGAGTCAGTGTAGGTGGGAAATTGTTTGGCGTGTTAGAAAGAATTTATAATTTGGAGTCAGAAAGGCTGAGTGTGTAGGTGGCAAAGTCAAGGTCAGGATCTAGGGATTCAGAGGAGGGCTGACCATCAAAGTCAGAAGCTCCTCCGTGGAACTATCCCCTCCTACACCGCCTCACTCTAACTAAAGCTACCATGTTTGCACGTGGACAATGCACTAGGACCTTTACTTGCACTGAAACATTAATCTTCATGACAAATCTGTGTGCAGTTCTTCTTCTTCTCATTTTATAGAAAAAGAGACTGAGCTAGTGGCAAAGTCAGGAACTGAACTTACACCTTTCTGATTCCAGTGTCCCTACTCTGTTCCACACTATCCTGCATCTTAGGAGGAACTGCCCAGCATTCAGTCTTTTTGGCCCTACTGCACATTTTCCAGATTTCTGAAGACTCTTTCCACATCTTTGAACAATTATACCACTCTTTCCACTGACCCTATCTCCTTTCTTTATGATTTGTGGCATGTTCTAGACATCAGAGAGGACCAGCACCCCCCGCCCCCCGCACCAAGGCCCTGCCTGACAGTTTCCTACTCTTTGCTTTTTACTAAGGTCCACACGTTTTCTCTCCTTTTTACAAGATCATCTCTCTGATACGCATCACCATTTTCAGTTTTATAACATTTCTTGCTGGCCTGGAGCCAACGTCAGGGTCTTCTTTACAGTGAAAGCCCCATAGCACCATAATTATCCTTAATCAGGGGATGGGGAAAATTTTCCCCTAAAAATAACTCAATTAGATTATTATTATCAAGGTTTAAAAGGTGTATGCCCAGATCAGTTCTGATTTGTTTTAAAATGTTTTCTATGGACTCTCAAACAAAAGATAGGTGTTTGTTCTTTTTTTTCAGAAATGGGAACAGTATAACTGAAATCCAATGGACTGGTAATTAAGAGATCGGTCCTCTAGGAAGTCCATTGTTGTAACAGCTATATGGCCTTCAGTAAATCAGATAATTGCTTTGAACTTTGGCTTCTTCATCTGAAAAATCAGGCACAGTTTTGACAAATAGTTTCTAAATAGGTCTTAAAGACCGAAGTCTCACTCTAAATTGTGCAAATATGCATGTGATAAAGTTTTACTAGCTAGAATGCCAGCTCATCTTGGAATGCTCTCTTAATGTATTGGTGTTTTCTTTGTATTTACAGCCTTTGTTTGAACTTGTTTCTTGTTCAGTCATGATGGACAAAATGACCAAAGGATAATCAAACCCCAGCCCTCTTTTATAATACACACACCTCTATATAAAACACACATAAAACCCGTGACTACACACATCCACACACATATCACACACACCCTGACAGTTTTTTTTTTTTTCTGGTAATGTAAGTGTCTGACTTTAGTTTTGATTGCCGAGGTATCCTCTTCCAAAATGGCATGTTGGATAAACACATTGCCAGCACAAGGCTAGATAAAGAACCAGGCCATTTCCCCCAACTGAGGCACCTTTGTTTTAAAGATCTTTGGTTGAGTCTGATAACTGACTGTTTGGGCCATTTGTGCTTTTTTGTCCTCCCATGCTTTAAGTTCCTGCTTTTAAGACTGAAATTTACCAACAGAGGGTGAGTCTGCAAAACACTAGGCCCCCACCCTTGACCTCAGTAAAAACAGAACCCCAGCACCACTCTCTCTGTTTATGACCTCGTGGCCCAGGTGTGCTATGTAATTTCCAGGTCCTGTAAGTAATAAACCTTAATTTTTTCAAAGTTTCCTGATGGTTATTGCTGAAGGGTGTCTTGCATTCACAATAAGAGCCACAGGGCTGGTCTACAACACTGGTAATTGATGGGCTGAGGCGGGCACAGAACACACCCATACGTACATGCCTCAGACACACAAACACAGCATTGAGCATGGCAACTAAAAATTGTCACTCACCATCTGCGTCTACAAGGATGAACTCATTAGCCACTGCAGTTGCTGACCTTTAACACACCCTAAAAGGAGTTCAGGGAAGAGATCAAGAATGAGGCACTCTGTGCTCTGGGAAAAGCTGGCAGAACAGGCTTTCAGATAGATATTTTTCAGGAGAAGAATTTATGAGCCCAAGTTTTTGCATCTTCTCATAACTAGAAGAGCACTAGAGTCATTAATGGAGACATCTGCTTCTCGTGACTAGAAGCAACATTCTACCGAGGTGTGTTCTTGACCACACGTACCCCTTCACCAAGATCATATATATACTGACACTCCCTCCAGTACGTCTTCGGAGCAGTTCCTCAGAGCTATCCGAGAGTCTGTCTCCCAGGTTACAGTCCTCGTTTTGCCCCAAATAAAATTTAACTCACAGCTCTCATGTTGTGCATTTTTTTTCAATTGACAAACATTAAAGAACACCTAAGCTCCCCACCTCTAAATTATGTACCTATTTCCTTAGTTCTTTTGAGCTGCTATAACAAATTACCATAGATTGGGCAGCTTTTAAACAACATAAATTTATTTTTGCAGTTCTGGAGGCTGGAAGTCCGCTATCTGAGTGCCATCATGGTTGGGTTCTGATGAGAGCCCTCTGCTGGGCTGCAGACTGCTGGCTTCTTGCTAAGTCCTCATGTGGCAGAAAGAAGGCAAGGGAGTTCTCTGGGGTCCCTTTCATGAGGGCACTCATCCCATCATGAGGATTCTACTTTCATGACCGAATCACCTCTCAAAGGCCCCATCTCCTAATACCTTCACATTGGGGGTTAGAATTTCAACGTGTGAATTTGGGGGAAGGGGACACACACATTCAGCCCAAAACACTATTCATTCTTTCATTCATTCAACAAGATTTTATTGAGCATCTACTATATGCTGGCTGCTGTTCTACTTGTGTAATGAGAGCCATATGGGCCAGTGAGTTATCTAAGTATCCACAGGTATTTTCATGAAGATCCAGATTCTGATTGACAGAGAGTAATGCAGTTGGTTTTGCTCTTCTAGAATTAGAAGGAATCTTTCTGGATTTTTCTAATTCATTCTTTTCACTTTATAAGTCAGGAGACTGAGAAACAGAGTTGCAGAGTGAAGGTAAAAAGAGAAAGTGTTTCTTTATTAACCTAATTATAATTAACAACTAGACAAATTTCTCTCTCTCTCTCTTTTTTATTTTTTTTGGCCATGCCACAGCAGAAACTGACACAGCAGTGTAACGCAACTATACTCCAATAAAAAAATTTTTTTAAAAAAGGGGAACCTTCCTCATTCTGCACCTCTTGAATGGGGATGGACTTGACTTGCTTTGTAACAAATATAATTTGATGGAAGTGATAGTGTGATTAGATCCTAAAAGGCATTGTGATTTCTGCCTTGCTTTCTTACTTTGTGGGGAGCCAGCTGCCATGTCATGAGGACACTCACCCAGTCTCTGGAGACATTCACATGGTGAGGAACCGAGCCCTCTTGCTAACAGACAGTGAGGAACCGAGACCTCCTGACAGCAGCCATGTGAGTAAGTCATCTCAGAAGTAGATCTTCTGCCCCTTAAAGCCTTCAGATGATGATTGCATCTCCAGCTGCCATCTTGACAGCAACCTCATGAGAGACCCCAAGCTAGAACCCCTCCACTAAGTCACTCCTGAGATCTTGACCACACAAACCG
The DNA here is from genome assembly GCF_963455315.2 of Globicephala melas. NCBI lineage: Eukaryota > Metazoa > Chordata > Mammalia > Artiodactyla > Delphinidae > Globicephala > Globicephala melas. The sequence goes on from NC_083321.1 coordinate 90,379,331, forward strand.
AGGTAATACATGCTTATCCTTTGAAGCCACTAAGTCACACAGCAGTGGATAACTAATATACAGAGGACATGGGAATGAAAGACACAGTTCTTGACTTTAAGTCATACACAGAAAGAGGCAAACACACACATTGTGATAAGCACTATGATAAAAGTGAGGTTGGTGTTCTATGGGTACACAAAGAACAGGCACCAGCCTTGACTAGGGAGAAGGAGGTCGAGGAAGTGTTCTTAGAAATGACCTTTGAGCTAAATTTAGGCAGATGGATAGTGTGCCTATTATTAAAATATAGCTCCTCAGCTTAAAACCACCTTTCTATATTCTGCCTTGTGATGCTGGGGCTGGGATTTTGCAAACCTCAGCTGGGTTCCTACTAGGGTTTGCCATTAAGGGGCACTAGAGAAAGGCTTGAAGACTGAAAGAAGACAAGGGACTGTTCCTTCCTGTCTGCTCTCTGTTCCTGCCAGTGAAGACCAATAAATAGCCTTTCATCCCGGCAATGGCATCTAGTTTCTTTGGGCTCTTCAGGAACTACCCTTATTGCTCTCTCCTCTGACTTTCAACATCTATAAGGGAATGTCCCCTTCTTAGTTTCTTGAGCCCTACTTGACTGGGACCTTCTTTGTAGCTTATGGGTTTTGATAACCCCAACTCTTTCCTATGTTTCCCCAGCCCTGGAGTGGTGGCTGTTTCCTGCAGTTACTGTCTCATGTATCTCACTGTTCTTCCCCTCTGGCTGTTTGAATCCATCAATATCTGTTTCACTCATTCTCTAATAACTTCTCTCTGTTGAAATATCTAGTGTATGGTTTCTGTTTTCTTGAATGGGCCCTGACTGATACAGGTAGGGATTAACCAGGTGAAAGAGAGTGAAGCGTACCCCAGACAGAAGGAAAAGAAAGAACAAAGCCATGAAGGCAAGAATGAGCACAAGGTAATTTAGAACCTGGTCAGACATGTAGGGCAAGTGAGGAAAGGAACAGGATAGGAAGATAATGGGAGTGGATAGGGACTGTGACTTGTCCTTATATTTTTCTTTACAAAACATCAATGTTTGTTAATCTTTTAATGGACACTATAAATATAAAATCAGACTAGTAGGACATGACTTTTGGATTAGTAGAATTAGAACCTTGGAAAATCCTTCCCCCCAAAACCTACTGGCCAAAATTATCAAAAACAACTATTTCAGAACTCAGAAGTTAACCAAATGCATACAACAAATAAAGAAGCATTTATTTAAGAAAAAAACTACTGAATCTTGATAATAAGAGTGGAATCTCTGACATTTTAACTTAGGGATGCTCTCGTTTTACTCCCAGCTCCACGGAGCAGTAGCCATGAGGAATGGCAGCTGGAGGGGGCTGAGCTGATTTAGAGATCCACAGAAAAACCCTACCCTCAGGGATGATTTTGGAAACAGTAACAATCCAGAGACAACTGCTGAAACAGTCATGTGAGAGCAACATGGACCCTCCTCCCAGTGAAACAACCATAACTGGTGAAAATTATAAAACAAAGATTTAAAGTCTCTGAAAGTTATCCTAAGGGAAAACAGCAAATGAATAAACAATTTAAAAAGAAAATCTACTAAATCTTGGTTAGAACAGCAACAGTTTATGGCATTTGAGAAATGAAACGCTCCCTTCCTCCACCCATTCCCCCCCCCCCCCAGTTCAGGATGACAGAAATTCCATTCTGGTGGGTGCAACCAAGAACACAGGGCTTCCCCTTTCCCCAGTTTCCAGTAGAGGGTATATTCCCCAGAAAGGTCAAGCCACCAGCATGTCTCACCCCCTCCAGCTCCATGTTGTAGAAGTTCTATTCCAGGCAAGAATGACTGAGAAATTGAGGACTCTCTTCCTCCTCCTAGCCTCTACTTGTAGGGCACAAATTCTATTCCAGGTGTGGTAGAGTAATAATCCTGGGCCCAAATCACCCCCATCCAGCTTACGTGCTGGGAGAGACAAGCTGAGAGGATCTGTGTGCAGAGCTAGCATGTCGCTCTGAGAAAAGTGGGCCACTGTCCCTGCCTCAGTTCTGGAGCAATTGCAGAGGTTTTGGAAAGGCAGGACATAGAACAGAATGCTTCAAAGGTCTCCCTGAGAGAACTGACTTTATTTGGGAAGTTCAAGCCTAAGGCCACTCTCAAAAACCAGTGGAGATATTGGAGGTAGGCAATTAAGAGGAGGCTGGTAGTTACTTGAGAGCAGCAAGCTAAACCACAGACTGGCTAGTTTGCCAGAGAGAACCCACAGAAAGAGGAAGCTAAGAGCCCTCTGGAGTTGGAACAAACCTCAACGACTCATCTCAAAGATTGCCCAGGCAAAGTGGCCCACATTTAATTGGATTGGTCAAAAATAATGGAGCAATCAGTCAGCAATTACTGGAACCTAACAGCTGGATGTTATACCAATAGATGCAGACGGCTTAACAGAGAGATCAGGATAAAAGATGGTCAAAGAGAGCCTTGATAAAACCACGGTCAACTCAGGGTGATTGTGTGCATGCCCAGGGTTACACCTTCTGAGGAGTAACACTAAAGGCTGCATACTCCAGGAGAAATAGACTTTACTAAAATAGTCAAGCAAAAAACTAAACAAATAAACAAGCAAACAACAACAACATCCAGCTCCAGATGGGGAGATCAGTGTATACAGTTACTACAACGTATTATCTGAATTTTTCAGTTTTCAACAACACCAACAAAAAAGAGACACGCAAGGAAACAGGAAATTATGACCCCAAAACAGGAAAAAAAAAATAAAAGCAAACAACAGAAATTGCCCTAGAGAGGACCAAGGTGTCAGATCTAGTAGGCAAAAACTTCAAAACAACAATTATAAATACAGGCATACCTTGGAGATATTGTGGGTTTAGCTCCAGACCACTGCAATAAGGTGCGTATCACAATAAAGTGAGTCAAATGATTTTTTTTGGTTTCCCAGGGCACATAAAGATTATGTTTACACTATACCGAAATCTATTAGGGGTGCAATAGCATTATGTCTAAAATATGTACATACTTTAGTTTAAAAATACTTTATTGTTAAAAAATGCTAACCATCAACTAAGTCTTCAGCGAGTCATAATCTTTCTGCTGGTGAGGGGACTTGCCTTGATAGATATTGACTGAGCAGGGTTGCTGAAGCTTGAAATGGCTGTTGCAACTTAAAATAAGACAACAGTAAAGTTTGTCACATTAATTGACTCTTCCTTTCATGTACGATTTCTCTGTACCATGCAATGCTGTTTGGTAGAATTTTACCAACAGTGGAACTTCTTTCAAAATTGGAGTCAATCCTCTCAAACTTTACTGCTGCTTTATCAACTAAGTTTATGTAATATTCTAAACCTTTTGCTGTTATCTCAACAATCTTCAAGCATCTTCACCAGAAGTGGATTCCATCTCAAGTAACCACTTTCTTTGCTGGCCCATAGGAAGCAACTCTTCATCTGTAGAAGTATTATCATGAGATTATAGCAATTCAGTCACATCTTCAGGCTCCACTTCTAAATCTAGTTTTCTTGCTATTTCCACCACATCTGCAGTTGCTTCCTCCACTGAAGTCTTGAACCCCTCAAAGTCATTCATTTGGGTTGGAATCAACTTCTTCCAAACTCCTGTTAATGTTGATATTTTGACCTTTTCCCATGAATCACCAATGTTCTTAATGGCATCTAGAATGGTGAACCTTTTCCAGAGATTTTTAATTTACTTTGCCCAGATCTGTCAGAGGAATCATTATCTATGGCAGCTATTGCCCTACAAAATGTATTTCTTAAATAATGAGACCTGAAAGTCAAAATTACTCCTTGATCCATGGGCTGCAGAATTGATGCTGTGTTAGCAGGCATGAAAACATTAATAATTTTGTTCAGCTGCATCAGAGCCCTTGGGTGACCAGGTGCATTGTCAGTGAGCAGTGATGTTTTGAAAGGAACCTTTTTTTTTCCTGGACAGTAGTTCTCAACAGTGTGCTTAAAATATTTAGTAAACCATGTTGTAAACAGATGAGCTATCATCCAGGCTTTGTTGTTCCATTTATAAAGCACAGGCAGAGTAGACTTAACATAATTCGTAAGGGCCTTAGGATTTTGGGAATGGTAAATGAGCATTGGCTTCAACTTAATGCCACCAGCTGCATTAGCCCCTAACAAGAGAGTCAGCCTGTTCTTTGAAGCTAGACATTGGCTTCTCCTCTCCAGCTACAGAAATCCTAGATGGCGTTTTCTTCCACTATAAGGCTGTTAGGTCTACGCTGAAAATCTTTTGTTTAGTATAGCAACCTTCATTGATTAACTAAGCTAGATCTTCTGGATAGCTTGCTGCAGCTTCTACATCAGCACTTACTGCTTCATGTTGCACTTTTATGTTACGGAGATGGTTTCTTTATTTAAACCTCATGAACCAAACTCTGCTAGCTTCAAACTTTTTTTTCTGTAGCCGTCTCACCTCTTTTAGCCTTCATAGAATTGAAGAGAGTTAAGGCCTTTCTCTGGATTAGGCTTTGGCTTAAGGGAATGTTGTGGCTGGTTTGATCTTCTATCCAGATCACTAAAACTTTCTCCATATCAGCAATAAGGCTGTTTCATTTTCTTATCATCTGTGTGTTCACTGGAGGAGCACTTTTGATCTCCTTCAAGAAGTTTTCCTTTGTATTCACAGCTTGGATAACTGTTTGGTGCAAGAGGCCTAGCTTTTGGCCTGTCTCAGCTTTTGGCATGCCTTCCTCACTAAGTTTAATCATGTCCAGCTTTTGATTTAAAGTGAGAGACATGCAAATTTTCCTTTCACTTAGAAGCCATTGTAGGTTATTGACTAGGCTAATTTCAATATAGCTGTGTCTCAGGGAATAGGGAGGCTTGAGGAGAAAAAGAGAGAGAGCAGTATGGTGGAGCAGTCAAAACACACACATTTATCAATGGAGTTCACTGTGTTAAATGAGTATGGTTCTTGGTGACCCAAAATAATTAAAATAGTAACATCAAAGATCACTGATCACAAATCACCATAACAAATATAACAATATTGAAAAAGTTTGAAATATTGCAGGAATTACCAAAATGTGACACAGAGACACGAAGTGAGCAAATGTTATTGGAAAAATTGTGCTGATAAACTTGCTTGATGCAGAGTTGCCACAGACCTTCAATTTGTAAAAAGCACAATATCTACAAAATGCAAAAAGTGAAGGGCAATAAATGGGGTATGCCAGTATATTCAAAGAACTGAAGGAAATTCTGCTTAAAGATGTTAAAGAAAGGTATTATGACAATATCTCATCAAAGAGATCATCAATAAAGAGAAATTATTAAAAAATAAAGAAACAAATAGCAAAATAGAAATTTTAGAGTTGAAAAATACAATAGTAGACTTGAAAAGAAAAGCTCAATCGTATATTTGAATTGGCAAATTACTATATTTGAAGATAAATTGATAGAGATAATAGAGGAATAGGGAGAAATATCATGAGAAAAATAGATAGATCCTCATAGACATGTGGCACAGTTTAAGCACACTGACATACACATCCTGGGAGAGCAACAGGAGAGGGGAGAGAGAGAAAAAGAGTAGAAAAAGTATTTGAAGAAATAATCATTGAAAATTTCTCAAATTTAATGAAAAACACTAATCTACACATGCAAGAAGCTCAACCAACTCCAACTAGGATAGTATAGAGATCCACATCCAGACATATCAGTGAAAGTGCTGAAAAACAAAGTGAAAATCTGTACATCAGAAAGATAAAAATGAAAAGAAAAAGGTGAAGACTTTTAATCACAGTTTCAATTTCAGTGCTTGTGATTGGTCTGTTCATATTTTTTATTTCTTCCTGGTTCAGTCTCAGAAGGTTGTGCATTTCTAAGAATTTTCCCATTTCTTCCAGGTTGTCCATTTTATTAGCATATAGTTGCTTGTACTGATCTCTCATGATCCTTTGTATTTCTGCAGTGTCAGTTGCTACTTCGACTTTTTCATTTCTAATTCTATTGATTTGAGTCCTCTCCCTTTTCTTCTTGATAAGTCTGGCTAATGGTTAATCAAGTTTGTTTATCTTCTCAAAGAACCAGCTTTTAGTTTTATTGATCTTTGCTATCGTTCCCTTCATTTCTTTTTCATTTATTTCTGATCTGATCTTTATGATTTCTTTCCTTCTGCTAACTTTGGGGTTTTCTTGTTCCTCTTTCTCTAATTGCTTTAGGAGTAAGGTTAGGTTGTTTATTTGAGGTGTTTCTTGTTTCTTTTTTTTTTTTTTTGCGGTATGCGGGTCTCTCACTGTTGTGGCCTCTCCCGTTGCGGAGCACAGGCTCTGGACGTGCAGGCTCAGCAGCCATGGCTCACAGGCCCAGCCGCTCTGCAGCATGTGGGATCTTCCCGGACCAGGACACGAACCCGTGTCCCCTGCATCGGCAGGCGGACTCTCAACCACTGCGCCACCAGGGAAGCCCGTTTCTTAAGGTAGGATTGTATTGCTATAAACTTCCCTTTTAGAACTGCTTTTGCTGCATCTCATAGGTTTTGGGCCATTGTATTTTCATTGTCATTTGTTTCTAGGTATTTTTTTATTTCCTCTTTGATTTCTTCAGTGACCTCTTAGTTATTAAGTAGTGTGCTGTTTAGCCTCCATGTGTTTGTATTTTTTACAGATTTTTTTCCTGTAATTGATATCTAGTCTCATAGTGTTGTGGTTGGAAAAGATACTTGATATGATTTCAATTTTCTTAAATTTGCCAAGGCTTGATTTGTGACCCAAGATATGATCTATCTTGGAGAATGTTCCATGAGCGCTTGAGAAGAATGTGTACCCTGTTGTTTTTGGATGGAATGTCCTATAAATACCAATTAAGCCCATCTTGTTTAATGTATCATTTAAAGAATGAAATTAGAACACTCCCTAACACCATACACAAAAATAAACTCAAAATGGATTAAAGACCTAAATGTAAGGCCAAACACCATCAAACTCTTAGAGGAAAACATAGGCAGAACACTCTATGACATAAATCACAGCAAGATCCTCTTTGACCCACTTCCTAGAGAAATGGAAATAAAAACAAAAATAAACAAATGGGACCTAATGAAACTTAAATGTTTTTCCACAGCAAAGGAAACCATGAACAAGACCAAAAGACAACCCTCAGAATGGGATGAAATATTTGCAAATGAAGCAACTGACAAAGGATTAATCTCCAAAATATACAAGCAACTCATGCAGCTCAATATCAAAAGAACAAACAACCCAATCCAAAAATGGGTAGAAGACCTAAGTAGACATTTCTCCAAAGAAGATATACAGATTGCCAACAAACACATGAAAGAATGCTCAACATCATTAATTATTAGAGAAATGCAGATCAAAATTACAATGAGATATCATCTTACACCGGTCAGAATGGCCATAATAAAAAAATCTACAAACAATAAATCCTGGGTAGGGTGTGGAGAAAAGGGAACCCTCTTGCACTGCTGGTGGGAATGTGAATTGGTTCAGCCACTATGGAGAATAGTATGGAGGTTCCTTAAAAAACTACAAATAGAACTACCATATGACCCAGCAATCCCACTACTGGGCATATACCCTGAGAAAACCATAATTCAAAAAGAGTCATGTACCAAAATGTTCATTGCAGCTCTATTTACAATAGCCAGGACATGGAAGCAACCTAAGTGTCCATCAACAAATGAATGGATAAAGAAGATGTGGCACATGTATATAATGGAATATTACTCAGCCATAAAAAAGAATGAAACTGAGTTATTTGTAGTGAGGTGGATGGACCTAGAGACTTTCATACAGAATGAAGTAAGTCAGAAAGAAAAGAACAAATACTGTATGCTATCACATATATATGGAATCTAAAAAAAAAGAGGGCTTCCCTGGTGGCACAGTGGTTGGGAGTCCACCTGCCGATGCAGGGGACATGGGTTCGTGTCCCAGTCTGGGAAGATCCCACATGCCACGGAGAAGCTGGGCCCATGAGCGATGGTCGCTGAGCCTGCACGTCCAGAGCCTGTGCTCCACAATTGGAGAGGCCACAACAGTGAGAGGCCCATGTACCGCAAAAAACAAAAACAAAAACAAAAAATTAAAAATAAAAGAAAAAATAATGGTCAGAAGAACCTAGGGGCAAGACGGGAATAAAGATGCAGACCTATGAGAGAATGGACTTGAGGATATGGGGAGGGGGAAGGGTAAGCTGGGACAAAGTGGGAGAGTGGCTTGGACATATATACACTACCAAACTTAAAATAGATAGCTAGTTGGAGGCAGCCACATAGCACAGGGAGATCAACTTGGTTCTTTGTGACCACCTAGAGGGGTGGGTTAGGGAGGGTGGGAGGGAGGGAGATGCAAGAGGGAAGAGATATGGGAACATATGTATATGTATAACTGATTCACTTTGTTATAAAGCAGAGGCTGACACCCATTGTAAAGCAATTATACTCCAATAAAGATGTTAAAAAAAAGAGAAATAAGTGAAGGAGATTAAGAGATACAAACTTCCAGTTGCAAAATAGATGAGTCATGGGTATGAAATGTACAGTGTGGGGAATATAGTCAATAGCTATGTAATATATTTTTATGGTGACAATTTGTAACTAGACCTGTCATGGTGATCATTTTGATATGTATAGAAATATCGAATCATTGTGTTGTGCAACAGTAACTAACATAGTGTTTTAGGTCAATTATACTTCAAAAACAAAGTCATAGCAGAAGAGATCAGATTTGTGCTTACCAGAATCGGCGGTGGTGGTGGGAGGTGGAGAGTGAACTGGATGAAGGCAGTCAAAACATACAAACTCCCAGTCAAAAAATAAATTAGTGCTAGGGATGTAATGTACAACATGATAAATATAATTAATACTGCTGTTCATTATATATGAAAGTTGTTAAGAGAGTAAATCCTAAGAGTTCTCATTACAAGAAAAATATTTTTTTTACATTTATTTAATTTTGTATCTATATGAGATGATGGATGTTCACTAAACTTTTTGTGGTAATCATTTCATGATGTATGTAAGTCAAATCATTATGCTGTTCACCTTATACTTAAACAATGCTGTACATCAATTATATCAATAAAACTGGAAGGAAAAAAAGAAAAAGAAAACTGACTAGTCATGTGCAAGGAAGCCACAGTAACATTAACAGTCAACTTCTCACTAGAAACAATGGATCCAGAAGACAGTAGGATAAATATTTAAAGTGCTAAGAGGAAGAGAAAAAAAACCCCCAAAACTTATCAACCAAGACTTTTATCCAGCAAAACTATTTTTCACAAATCAAGGTTGAGAAACAAAAGACATTCCCAGATGAACAAAAATGGAGAGAATTCATTGCTAATAGACCTGCATTACAAGAAATAGTAAGGGGAATTCTTCAGGCTAAAAGTAGGTGACCCAGAGAATAATTTGAATTGATACACACACGTAAAAGGTGACTATAGAACTTAACTACCATGAATATTGAGAATCTACTGTATATGGTAATTGTTAGAACAACAATTAAAATTTTTTTATATAGTCAAGATACCATTAAGAGAATTAAGAGTTACACTAGAAAATATTCATTTAATACAAACAAAGCAGTAAAGAAGGAACAGAGGAACAAAAAGACATGGGACACACTGAAAACAAAACAAAGCAAAAAAGCAACTATCTCAATGATAACATTAAATGTGAGTGGATTAATCAGTCCAATCAAAAGACAGAGACTAAAAAACTACAAATAGAACTGCCATATGACCCAGCAATCCCACTACTGGGCATATACCCTGAGAAAACCGAAATTCAAAGAGTCATGTACCAAAATATTCATTGCAGCTCTATTTACAATAGCCCGGAGATGGAAACAACCTAAGTGCCCATCATCGGATGAATGGATAAAGAAGATGTGGCACATATATACAATGGAATATTACTCAGCCATAAAAAGAAACGAAATTGAGCTATTTGTAATGAGGTGGATAGACCTAGAGTCTGTCATACACAGTGAAGTAAGTCAGAAAGAAAAAGACAAATACCATATGCTAACACATATATATGGAATTTAAGAAAAAAAGAAATGTCATGAAGAACCTAGGGGTAAGACAGGAATAAAGACGCAGACCTCCTAGAGAACGGACTTGAGGTTATGGGGAGGGGGAAGGGTGAGCTGTGACGGGGCGCGAGAGAGTCATGGACATATACACACTAACAAACGTAGTAAGGTAGATAGCTAGTGGGAAGCAGCCGCATGGCACAGGGATATTGGCTCGGTGCTTTGTGACAGCCTGGAGGGGTGGGATAGGGAGGGCGGGAGGGAGGGAGACGCAAGAGGGAAGAGATATGGGAACATATGTATATGTATAACTGATTCACTTTGTTATAAAGCAGAAACTAACACACCATTGTAAAGCAATTATACCCCAATAAAGATGTTAAAAAAAAAAAAAAAAAAGACAGAGACTGCCAGATTGGTTAATAAGACAACATCCAAATATGTGCTGACAAAGTAGCTACACTACACTTAATGATTCAAACAGAATGAAAGTAAAATGATGGCAAAAGACATATCATTCATATAGCGGTGATAAGAAAGCTAGAGTTGCTATACCAATACCAGACAAAATAGACTTTAAAACAAATAATGTTAATGGAGATAAATATGAACATTTTCTAATGATAAAAGGGTCAATCCATCATGCATATATAGCAATTAGGAAAATATATGCATCTAATAATAGAGCTCCAAAATACATGGAACAATAACTGACAGAATTAAAGGGAGAAATAGACAATTCAACAATAATGGAGACTTCAATATCCCACTTTAACAATGGTTAGAACAACTAGGCAGAAGACTGACAAGGAAATATAAGACTTCAATGTTATAAACCAACTAGACCTCACAGATATCTATAGAATGTTTCATCCAACAAAGGAAATTACACATACTTATCAAGTGCATGGGTAATATTTTCCAGGAAAGAACATGTACTATGCCATAAAACAAGCATATCTATCTATCTATCTATTTATCTATCTATCTATCATCTATCTAACGTCATACAGGTGGCCATGGGTTTACATTTGCAGATATGGAGGGCTGAGTGTACAAGACTTGAGCATCTGTGGATTTTGGTGTTCGTGGGAAGTGGGGGATGAGGGGGTGTTGAAACCAATACTGATACTGAGGGATGACTGTACTTAGTGGTTTAAGATTGAAAGCTTCCCCTAAGATAAAGAAAAAGGAAAAGATGCATGCTTTCAACACTGTTATTCAGCATCATACTAGAGGTTCTAGGCAGGGCAATTAGGCAGGGAAAAATAAGAGACATTCAGATTGGAAAGGAAGAAGTAAAACGATCTCTATTTGCAGGTGATATGACACTCCATATAGAAAATCCTAAGCAATTCACTAAAAACTATTAGAAAAAATAAATGAGTTCAGCAAAGTTACAGAGTATAAGATCAATATGCCCAAACCAATAGTATTTCTATAAATTATCAATGAAAAATTTGAAAATGAAATTAACAAAACAATTCTATTTACTGTAGCATCAAAAAGAATACTTAGGAATCAATTTAATAAAATAAATGAAATTCTTATATTCTGAAAACTACAAAACATTGTTGCAAGTAATTATATAACTCCTAAAAAAAAAAAATGGAAAGACATCCTATGTTCATGGATCCGAGGACATAATATTGTTAGAATGAAGTTCTTTCCAAACTGATCTGCAGATTCAACACAATTGCTATCAAATAGCTTTTTTGCAGAAATTAATAAGCTGATCCTACAATTCGTATGAAAATGCAAGGGACCCAGAATAGCCAAAACAATTTTGAATAAGAATAACTTCATATAATCCATACTTCCCAGTTTGAATCGTTCTGAAAAGTAACAGTAATCAAGCCTGTGTTGTACTGGTATAAGAGTAAACTCATAGATCAATGGAATGAATTCAAAGTTCAGAAATTAAACCCTTACAAATATAATCAATTGCTTTTTGGCAAGAGTGCTGAGACAATTCAGTGGGGAAAGAATAGTTTGAATAGTTTATTTGACAAATGATGCTGGGACAACTGGATATCCACTTGCAAAACAATGAAGTTGGAACACTTCCTCACACCATATACAAAGATTAACTCAAAATGGATTATAGACTTACATGTTACAACAAATCTACAAAACTCTTAAAAAGAAAATATATAATTGAAAAGAATCTGAAAAGAAATGCATATGTATGAATCATTTTTCTGTACATCTGAAACAAACACTACATTGTAAATCAACTATAGTTCAATAATAAAAAAAGAAAATATATGATTAAATTTTTGTGACCTTAGGTTAGACAAAGCCTTCTTAGATTTGACCAAAAGTACAAGTAACAAAAGAAAAAAAAAGATTTCAAATTCATTGAAATTAAAATGTTTCAAATGACACCATTTAAAAATGAAAAGACAATCTACAGAATGGGAGAAAACATTTGCAAATAATATAGACAATCAGGGGCTTGTACATAGAATAGATAAAGAACTTTTACAATTCAATAATAAAAAGACAAGTGACCTAATTAAAAAATAGACAATAGATACGAATAAACATTTCTCCAAAGAAGATGCATAAAATCCAATCAGCTCATGAAAAGATGTTCAACAGCATTAGTCATGAGGGAAATGCAAATCAAAATGACCACTTCAGATACACTAGAATGGCTATAATGAAAAAGATAGATAATACCAAGTGTTCGTGAAGATGTGGAGAAATTGGGATCCTCATCCTTTGCTAGTGAAACTATAAAGTGGTGCATTTCCTGACAGTTCCTCCAAATGTTAAACACAGAGTTACCATATACCCAGAAATTCCACTCCTGGTATGAAAATGAAAGAAAAATGAAAACATATGTCCACACAAAAACTTTTACATAAATGTTTACAGCAGCATTATTTCATAAGAGCCCCAAAGGGGAAACAACTTGAATGTCCATAAACTAATGAATGGATAAATAAAATGTGGTCTATCCAGACAGTGGTATATTGTCCAGAAATAAAAATGAATGAAGTACTGATTCATGCTACCACATAGAAAAAACCTCCAAAACCTATGCTAAGCAAAAAAAAAAAAAAAAAGCCAGACATAAAAGACCATATATTGAATGATTACATTTATATGAATTGTCCAGAAAAGACCAAGTGACTGAAAGCAGATTAATGGTCGCCTGAAGCTGGAGGTGGGAATAAGAAGGGACTGAATATGGAGACAAGGGATCTTTTGGGGATGATAAAAATGTTCTAAAATTGATTTTAGGTAATGGTTTCATAATTAGGTAAATTTATTAAAAGTCAGTGAATGGGTTTTATGGTATGGATATTATAGCTTAATAAAGCTGTTAAAACAAAACTAAATACTGTTATGTGGGATATATGTTCAAACACTGGAATGCATCACATACTAGAAACATATTGAGGGAAAATCAGTGCACTCTGTTTGGGGTTGAATGGTACTAAACATGAAACATAGAATGAAAACCATTCTTGGTTTTGTTTATACCTGAACAACCCCAAAATCCATTAAATACAATTACTTGTAGTCTTTCTAAAGTTAGAGTTTAAGCCAGTCCACCATGAGGTTGGTGCAGAGAAGGGGTTCACATAAATGCTGATGGTAGGAGCCAAGGGCGCAGAATCCACATTTTGGCACTGCTTTGTTATTTTCTCATAGTGTTATGTGAATATTTTATGTGGAAAGCTGTATGTGACAGTAGCATTTGGAAATGGGGAGATTCTCAAATGTCATCTCAAAGGTCTCCTTCCTATACATTCCCTTTAACAACAATTTTTTTTTTTTGGTTAAACACATGCTTTTTTATTTGCTTGCAGATTCTCATTGAAGTTTGTGCAGGTGGAGCAGCAGATGCTGTGATGCTTGGTAAATGCCTTTTTGTTGTTATTGTTAAAATTTTAATTTTATGAGAGTATAATTGATTTACAATGTGTTAGTTTCAAGTGCACAATAAAGTGATTCAGTTATAAATATACATTTATTCATTTTTTAAGATTCTTTTCTCTTATAGGTTATCACAGAATATTGAGTAGAGTTCCCTGCGCTATACAGTATGTCCTTGTTAGTTATCTGTCTTGTACACAGCAGTGTGTGCATGTTCATCCCTTGCTCTTGATTTATCCCTCCCCACCACGTTTCCTCTTTGGTAACCAGAAGTTTGTTTTTGATATCTGTAAGTCTGTTTCTGTTTTGTAAATAAGTTCATTTGTATCATTTTAAAAATTATATTCCACATATGAGTAATGTCATATGATATTTGTCTTTCTCTGTCTGACTTACTTCACTTAGTATGATAATCTCTAAGTCCATCCATATTGCTGCAAATGGCATTATTTCATTCTTTTTTTTTTTTTTTTTTTTTGTGGTACACGGCCTCTCACTGCTGTGGCCTCTCCCGTTGCGGAGCACAGGCTCCGGATGCGCAGGCTCAGCGGCCATGGCTCACGCGCAGCTGCTCCGGGGCATGTGGGATCTTCCCGGACCGGGGCACGAACCCGTGTCCCCTGCATCGGCAGGCGGATTCTCAAACACTGCGCCACCAGGGAAGCCCTATTTCATTCATTTTTATGGCTGAGTGATATTACATTGTATTGTACCATATCTTCTTTAATCCATTCCTCTGTCAATGGACATTTAGGTTGTTTCCATGTCTTGACTATTGTAAAGAATGCTTCAATGTTCATTGTTCATTGCAGCACTGTTTAGAATAGTCAAGACATGCAAGCAACTTTTAACAACAGTTTAAATAAAAATGCCTAGAAATTTGTTAGTGATACCAAAGGACATGTCAGCTGGTAGGTCACTATGACCTCTGATGGCCTAACGTGGGTACTGAGTATCAGGTATTTCCATATAAGTGGCAAGGATCCAGTGGACAATGAGGGTTGCCATCAACAGAGCTGCTTTCAAGTAATTCAATCTCCACCTTCTTCTGTGGAGTTCCTCCTCTTTTTGAGGATCATTCTCTTCTGCTAATACCCATCACCACTCTTTTTGATTTGCCATCTATCAATCTTTCCCTTACATTGTAAAAGATTTTAGTATTGAGTTCACGACCCTCTTTCCCACCCCAAATCCTGCTCTCATTCTGTGTGTTTTTAATAGTCACATGGGTGACACCTCTGACATCTAAATCCTCATAGTTTCTTGTCTTTTCAATCCAGTGATCTTCCTCTTTACACCACCGTAATAACAGCTCGTCGTTAGCCATAATTTCTCTGCCACTTCACTACTCCCGTTAGTGAGGACATCCTCCTTTTCTTCCTGTAGCCTCCGCACTTTTTCACTTTTACTAATCTAATAAGTTATTCGATTGCCTAGACTGGGGGTCATAGGCAAATTTTTCTGTCAAGGGTCAGATAGTAAAAATTTCAGTCTTTTGGGTCATATGATCTCTGTCACAATTACTCAAATGTGTTGTTTCAGGGAAAAAGCAGCCCTAGACAATATGTAAGCAAATGGGAATGGCTGTCTTCCAAGAAACACTTTATTTACAAAAATAGGTCACAGATCAGATTTGGTCCATGGCCATGGTTTATATTCCTCTCCTCTGAGCTTAGACTCAGGTCTAGACATGGACTTATACAAGAATAAGCAAAAAAAAAAAAAGAAAGAATAAGCAAATTATTTTACTTTTCTGAGTCTCCCTTTCTCCATCTGTGTATTGGGGATGATGCTTTCTAACTCTCCAATTTATGAAAATTAAATGAGACGATGTACCACCAGCATCGTGTAATCGATAGCACACAGTACTCAGGAAATCCATGCTTTTTAAAAGGGGTACTAATAAAGTCTTTTTTGTAGGCTGAGTTCTGAATGAATTGAGGAATTAGAAAAAAGCAAATGGAGAACAGTGCCTCACCCCAAAATTCACTGTTACTTATAAGAATGCTGTAATTGGAGATGGTGTCTTATATCTGTAGGCAAGCGGCCTTTCTAATACTGAACCCCAGAATCAGAGAAGCTTACCTACACTGTCCAGGCGGCACTAGACCAAGTCAGGCTTTCTCGAACAGGAAGAGGAGACTGGCTACCTTCTTATAAAAAATCATTAAGGTCCGTCCAGATGGATGGAAATATCAGGAGTGGGTTCTTAATGTTCTGCCTAGAGCAAATGTTCGTTGCCTTCCCCCACTGTTCCCAGACTGGAGGTTTATGTTCATGAGGTCAAGGCAACCTCTCCCACAAGGGTGTTGGCAGCACACTCACACTTCCTCATAGTTTCCTGAGTGTGTGCCAGGGGAAGTTCTCTGAGTTTAGCTCAAACTTCTCTGTGAATGTATTCCAAAAGCAGACTAGAATAGATTTCAACCTCCCAGGGCCTATGCATGTGGCTAAAAAAAGACCCTGCTAAGGGATTAAGATTCCTTGGCCATCTTTTCTTTTATCTTAAAAAATCTTTATGCCAATGTTGCATTTCCCAAGGGGTATGCTGCAGTTTAAATTGACAAAGTTGTCTAAGTTATTTACCAATTAAATGGCTTTAATCACCCCCCCACACACACACACCAAATCATTGAGTAAAATTAACACTATTGGAAAATGTACTCTTGGAGTACCTAAGTACCCTCTTTCCCGCAAATGTGGCCTCATACTACCCACGCCTTTGGGCAATAATTTTTAATTTGAGAAGTAAAAGCCAAGACTGTTATGTCAACCAAAAATCAGCTTTCCTTCACTACATTTATTTCTTCTCAAATGAGTCTCCAGGATGCGGAGCCATACCCTGAAACCACCATGCCCATTCCTGTGGGCTGCATGCCCTCACAAGTCAAGGAAGCTCTAGCCTCAGCTCAATTGCTGACACGGTGACCTCAGGCCACTTTTGTAGCCCTTCTCCATATCCCAGGCTCTTTGTTACACTGGCGTGGTAGTATTTGTCCTGACTAGCTCAGCAAGTCTTATGAAAACAAAATGAGTTAATTATGTATTTTAGGGGTGCAAAGCATGTGTCTGTTTACTATGCTATTATCTATGGGGCTGTGGTAATTACGCTGTGGCTCAGAGCACACATTTATCATCAAAGATTTAGGGAGCCAAGTATTTTCACTTAGTTCTACACAAGAGAGAAGGCTTTTAGGGTTTACTTTAAGGATACTGGACCCACTGTTATCATTGTCACAATACAGTAGTACAAGGCAGTAGAGAGAAACATGCCTTATAAGGTGTGGGGAAGGACTGCCGGGATCTATATCACTTTTCTTTCAATACATTCCTTTAGAAATTATCTACTGTATCTCTGTGCCAATCTTCTGCATGCTGTGATCACAGCCCTGATATCCATACAGTTATATGGATACGTGCCTGGACAGATTGGTACAGATGCAAACAAACAAATGTTATATGTACATACATATATCATATATGTGAAATATACATATGTATATCTATATACATATCTCTACCTAGGTATCTCTATCTCTATAGCTATCTCCATGCAGAGCAATGCAAATTGAGCATGGCTGATATAATATGGTGGTAACAGGCCACCTGGTAGATGGCTGCATTGTGACTACTTTACCACTGTTAGTGACAATGATTCCCCACGTCCATAGAATTTGCTCTTTTGGATTCTCTCCTATCCTGTTACAGATGCAGGGTGCAGTGAGATTTAGACTTATGGCTCCTCCTCTTATGGCCTGAGATTGATTTTATTCATTCATTGATTCATTCATGCCACGGCTGCGCCCCGCCCCGTCGTATGAGGGATCTTAATATCCTGACCAGAGATCCAACATGCGCCTCCTGCAGTGGAAGCGCGGAGTAGTCGTAACCACTGGACCATCAGGGAAGTCTCCTGAGATTTAATTTAAATCATCATTGTTGGAGTGCTTAATGGATGCAGTTGTTTAGACCAAGGGAAAGTGTTTACAAAGAACACACTACAGGGCTTCCCTGGTGGCGCAGTGGTTGAGAGTCCGCCTGCTGATGCAGGGGACACGGGTTCGTGCCCCGATCCGGGAAGATCCCACATGCCGCGGAGCGGCTGGGCCCGTGAGCCATGGCCGCTGAGCCTGCGTGTCCGGAGCCTGTGCTCCGCAACGGGAGAGGCCACAACAGTGAGAGGCCCGCGTACTGCAAAAAAAAAAAAAAAAAAAAAAAAAAAAAGACCACACTCCAAATGTTGAGAAGAACCAGCCAAATCAAATCTCAGTCATTCAAGAACCGTGGACGAGGACTTCTGTTTTCCTTTTTTCCAGTTTTTCTGATACTTCTGCTACTGTGGAAGTGACTAATTCCACATGACAGCGAAACGAGGGCATAAGCAAAGGAAATTCACTACGTAAATAAGTAAATAAACAACTACGTAAGACCTCAACCAAAGGTGACCGTGCGCTGGGATTAGATATGTCCGTTCTCTAAAACGAACTCCCTCCTGGCTTCTTTCCCTGGCTCTGTGGAGTGAGCAGGGGCAGTTCATCGCTGGGGAGGGCTGTGATTCTACCTGGCACACTCTGGCCACAAATGGCATTTCAGCTTTTCATCAGTGAAGCTTATAGGGAGACTCCAGTCCCGAAGTAAATGCAAAGACTGCTTTATCCAAAGAAACTCTGGCCGGCTGTAATTCCTGTGAGAAAATATGAGAATATGATGGAGGAGATATTCATCCATAGGTACCATACTGACAGACAGGAGGGGGAACGATAGACCAGTCAGTGCTTTTCAAATGGCGCATTGCAACCCTTTAGGGGATAGTAAAATTATCTTATTTGGGCATGAAAAATACTTTAAAAATGGAATAGAGTAGTATAGAGTAAAATAGAATAACTAGAAAATATCACAGTACATTGCATGCAGTAAGGATAAGGATTGTTTTATGAAACTTTGGGGTGTGTGTGTGTGTGTGTGTGTGTGTGTGTGTGTGTGTGCCCTGAAACGAGATTTGATATGATGTTCTTACTGTGGGTCCCAGGAAAAAGAAGTTTGGGAAACACTGCTGTAATTTAACTCTTTGGCACATACTTTTGGTATTCTGGGTTTGCAAAACAAAAACTAAAATTCTGGCCACTCAACAATGACCTTCTCTAAAGAATACACTCTTGCCCTTTATGGCAATGTTTCTCAACTACTTTAGCATGAGGTGATTAAAAACCTGAGGTGGAAACAAGCTGCCTAAGAAAACAAAGGGGAGATTTAGAAGGAAGCCCCCAGAAGCATGTAAGACCAGGGAGAGTGGATACCAGATAATGCATATGTGTGTGCATGCGTGCGTGCGTGTGTGTGTGTGTGTGTGTATCTGAGAGAGATTTAGAGACCAGAATTCATCAGAAGGCAACAGAAAAAAAGTGTTTCTTAGGGTAAACAGTCACTAAAACCTTAGTACACCTGCTGAGCCCTCCATGAGAGAAAAGGCTCAGAGCCCTGATGTGACTCCAAACGAAAGAGTTCATCTGAGAGTCAGGAACCAGGAGTTCTTTCCTGCCTCACCCAGTTCAGCTCTCTGCTTTGGGGAGGACAGTTGTTTCTGATTTCTAATAGAACATATGATGGAATTTCCTGGAAACCCAGAAGAGAGCAGTTGTACAGAACATAACCCTATTCTGGAAAAGTACTGAGGAGGAACCTAGGTATACACAGCAATGTTATATTTATTTGATTTTTTAACGTGTGATTATTTCTCCTGTCCTCTCTTACAAGATTCTTGCTTTGTTTCCAAATGCTGTAGCTTGTAAATTACTGCTGATGTTGATGTTTATCTTGGTTTTCTGGTCATTTACTTCTCTTCCAAAGACTTTGAAAAGGTAGGAATTGTTTCCTTTTTCAGAATTTCAGAAAGGGTGACTTTGAATGCTCAGTGTGATCAATGCAAGAATTAAAAGTTAAAAGCATGTTATCTTAGCAACAGATGTGGATGAGAGGGCCCTCTGTTCAGCAGTTATTCCTTTGACACCATGTATTCTATTATTATTATTTTTTTTTAATGGCAGGTGGATTTACTGCTGTCTCTGTAGTGTCTGGCCCTGCTAACCATCCCTTCTAAACATTCTCTCCGACCTTGGCCTCTGAGCCTCCAATCCAATTAAATCTCTGTGTCAGCCCCTGCTTTTTTCACAGGGTTTTGAAAAATCCTTTACATAGTTCAGTTCACATTTTTTGATTTTCC